>NC_141037.1:6637500-6732500 GCF_052040795.2 Danio rerio
TTCACACGGGGCTTCAGCATCAAAGAATGACAAAGGGAGCGTCTGAAGTTGGGGCTGACGCGATCATCATAGCAGCGTCAGCCAATGAAATTTGTCAGCAATCGGCTACTGTCTGAGCTGGTGTATTTGCATACAGCGATTTGATTAGCCGACGGATCCACAATGCAGTTCGGCAACTCTTGACGTCACCCATTCAAAGTGAATAGGAAGTGTTGACGCTGACACCCCGTGTGAATGGGGCGTAAGTCCTCCCGGGAAAGGGGGGGGGGGGCGGTGTTGGGGGTGTGGGTGGGGTAATGAAAGAAAATACTTTTTTTCAACTAGAAAAAACATCACAAAATGCAAAACAACTATATTATACAAACATTTAAATTTATTTGTCCACAGAACAAGCCACTGTTATACAATGACTTACCTAATTACCTCAACTTGCCTAATTAACCATGTTAAGCCTTTAAATGTCACTTTAAGCTGAATACTAGTGTTTAAAAAAGTATCTAGTCAAATATTATTTACTGTCATCATGACAAAGATAAAGTTAAAAAATTAGTTATTAAAACTTATTCAATTTCTTTTCGGCTTAGTCCCTTTATTAATCTGGGGTCGCCACAGAAGAATGAACCGCCAACTTATCCAGCATTTGTTTTACGCAGCGGATATTTATTAAAACTATTATCTTTAAAATGGTTTTCTGTAAAACCTCACTTGGTAAATATTTGACAATTAATTAAAACTTCACAGGAGGGATTTTTGTCTTTAACTGCATGTGATTTGCCTTAAATGGGAATTTCACATAGACTCTGAACACTGAATTTCAAAATCACCCTAAAAGTCAGCAAGTGTGTGATCTTTTTAAAATAAAAAAAATTAAATAAAAATTCTCTGGTTAGAGAAATGAATGAGGAAAATAAAAGGGTTTCATTTTAAAGGGTTGAGTATTTTTTTAAACAACAAATAAATGGATATAACAGAGCAATATAATATACATTCATAATAAATTACATAAAAATATAGTCAACCTATATTATTGTACTTCATACATGATATATCTAATGTTTATTATAATGATGACAGCCACTTAAAAAAGTTAATCATACAAATATTTACAATTCTGCTATGACATATCTAAAACTGGACAAAAGCATTTTCCCGAACGGCACTTCTCAGATAATCTTCAATTCAACAGACAAAACACAATGATCAGTATATGCTGTGATTACAGTGTGAACTGGTGTAAATCAACGTTTCAAGATGACTTTAAATATATCTTTTGTACAGTCTTGGTTGTGTTTGATATTACATAACATATTGACATAACTTTAGGAAAAGCTTGAACTTTACTAAGGTCTTGTCTAAGGTCTATCAGCCTGGAGCTGAATCTTTCTGAATAAATCAATTCCTTGAAATGTATTTAACAATGTTCATGAATTCTATAAACACATAAGAAGATATTTCACTCTTTTCTTATTCAATAAAGTCAATATTTTATTGCTAAATTTTTTGTTTTTATTTTTGGGTGAAGGATGTTTATATGTTTACAGAGTTTACAATGTTCTTTTAAAAGGCCATGAAACACCCCTCCTGTCTCAGCAGGGGTTTTTTCTAGAGGTGTGAACCTATACTGGTCTCACGGTTCGGTTCGGTTACGATTATCATACGATTATCGATTTGGTTCGATATCACGGTGCATTGACGATGCTTTCCATACACAGTGTTATATTTTGGGGGGAGGCTATAACAAGCTCTCTGTATAAACACACAGCACCACACTGTCTCTCATTCACACACATACACAAACATAGACAGCACCAAACGAACACACACAAACACACTTAAGCCCGTGCAAAAGCAATAAAAAAAAAACGAAAAAAAGAGAGCAATGGTCGTAATTTTAACTAATTTTAAATTTAATTTTAACACTGCTCCATTTAAACCCTTGCCAATATGCGTTCAGCCGGGAGAGCTCGTGCCGAGCGGAGGTCTTACTAAGGAACCGTCGGAAAAGTGCTTCTTTTTTTCTTTTTTTCCTCCGTCCTGCGTGTTTTATTTTAAACACAACTAATTTTCTCTTAAATGAGCACAAACAGTTACTAAAGTAGTCGAATGCTTCATTATAGATCTGTGCATTCTTACATTAACACATCTGTTATCAAACAAAACACAATGAGAGATTCACTAGCTGCTCTTCACTAAATAACTATAGTAACTTTAATCAATATGCAAATACAATCAAAAGTGAAATAGATTTTATAGCTTTATTTAATTTCTGTATTGGCCACCGATTTTAATAGGCTAAACCTTTTATTTTATTGTCAATATTTTCTAATGTTTGCTATGTATTCTATCATTTGAAGCTATTTGTTGTCCCATATTTTTTACATCCAACGTTGGACAGATTGCTAATCAATAAATAGCTATAGTGCTATATGTTAGTTTTGACGTCAGCTAATGTTGTGGAAGGGCATAGATGTTATGGAAAAAAGTAATGGTAATGTAACTACCCCCATCATTCCTTCTTCAAGCAAATGCGTAAATATTAGATCTATTCAGCATTAATGTTAATTGCATTGGCATATTTATCTGACCTTTTCCCAGCTTGTAGTAGTCAATCAAAAAGCTATTTAGTTTGGCTATACAGTGGAATTTACAGCGATGTGAAGGGGCGCCACCTGAAATCTTGCCTAGGGTGCCAAATTGCTTAGGGCCGGGCCTGGTGGACACATATATGACTGTCAGCATCTCAAAAAATGTGTTTCACGACCCTTTAAAATTGTATTGTCTTATTGTATTTGCAGTGTGACAGATCTAAACATTTTAACCGCACTTTTAATATAAATATTAAAAAATGAACTAGTTTGGGTATTTATAATATTATAAATAAATGAGTCAAGTGTGAGTAAATGATGGTAGAATGTTCTTTTTTTTTTAAATAGTTTTATTTTAAGTTTTTCTAAGTACAACAGAGCACAACAAACAAACAATATTGTCTCAGAATATACACCTTATGCTGGTAAATATATGAATTGCTATACATGTGGATTCAGCTGTTGAGGATACAAAATGTAGTGTTACACACAGGGGCGCAACTGCACATTTACTGATGGGTGTGCGGCTTCAACTTTTGCTCGCCCCCCTTCAAAACAACTATATTTTATAACAGGCAAGTGATAAAATGTGGAAAATATTTCCATCAATAAATTAAAGATATTTTTTCTTAAAGATATCAGTATGCTTCAAAACATACAGTTTCGCAGTTCTGAACACAACTGAAATAGTATGAAGTAGTAAAAGGTATAATTACATTAAGCATGTTACGTCGCAAAGAAATGCATCTCATACTACCAGAAAAAAAATTTTCTGTTTAATTTTCCCTCTCTAAATGATTATAGCACCTTGACTAGCCTTGCTTTTGGACTTTTTGTACTACATTTGTCAAAACAAAATGATAGACATGGGAGTCCTAAAGGGCAAAAGAACATTGCAATTACTTCTCACATGCATACTGTGAGAAGTGTAAGGTCTGTCTTTGCAAGAACAATTGACTGAAACTGCAAAAAGTGAAATAAAAAAGACTGTCAAATGTTTAGTGTAAAAAAAAAACAGAAACAAACTGTGTGAAATGTTCTATTTAATTGAAATGTTATAACTTTGTTTGTAGCTAAAAGTAAAATAGTTTTGAGCAAAGAAGTTACCAAAAGGCCTGATGAATTAATATGATACATAATAAATTCATAGAAACATGCATATGGTATAAAAAATGGGGGGAGGGGTGGAATGATTTCTTTATTTAATAAAATACAATATTATACGCGTATAAAATGCAAAAGAAACATTATTAACAAAAATATATATATTATTTGAAACTTTTAAAATAGATAATTTCAAAAATAGTTTTGGCACAATAGCGCCCCCCATGTGTGGCGCCCCTATGAGCTGCATTTGCTGCATACCCCCTTTTTGCGCCACTGGTTACACAGTATGTAGACATCAAAAAGCCCTATAAGGTAGAATGTTCATTTTTGAGTGAACTGTCCCTTTAGCTAATATTAACTAATGCTACCTTATTGCGAGACGCGACCAATATTTCATAATATCATGCTGCATATCTCAAACCCTCTCACAGATATACTGTTGCTCATTGTGCAACAGTAAAATATGTCTCTGACAGGCTGCTATTGTTTTGAGAAAGGTGTGTATGCAAAGGTGTATTCTGCTGACCTCTCCCTGTGCGTGTGTGTTTTTAACCTGTTTGTTCAGTGTGTAAAGGCTAAAAGTGAAGCAACTCACCATGGAGGTGCCGTGGAACTTCAGGTTCGGGATCGTGATTTTAGGAGACTCTTTTGTGGGGAAATCCTCTCTTCTTCATCGCTTCACTGAAGGCACGTTCGAGGAGGCCCGTCAGTCTCCTCTGGGAATCGATTTTAAGGTGCATAACATGAAGATTGAGCCTAATGTGCTGATTAAACTGCTTCTGTGGGACACGGCAGGACAGGAGAGATTCAGGTCAGTGCTGCTCAGATAAACAAACATGCTGTGGGTCACTTTCTGCTCACTCGTTCAGCTGTTTGAAACCGAAAACTTACCCCAAACAGGCTAAGGGGGAAAATAATCCTTATTAAGAATTATTAAAAATAAAGGTGATATTAAAATTAAATAATTAATTAAAATAAAAAAGTCTAATCAAGCACCAATTCACATTCCACAACTTCAGACTTTCAAAGCTTCTTCAATATCTCAATTTCAAAAACACCGTATAACAAATTTCAGAGGATTTTCTCCATATTATATATACAGTTGAAGTCAGAATTATTAGTCCCCCTGTTTATTTTTTCCCCCAAATTTCTGTTTAACGGAGAGCAGATTTCTTCAACACATTTCTAAACATAATAGTTTTAATAACTCATCTCTAATAACTGATTTATTTTATCTTTGTCATGATGACAGTAAATAATATTTGACTAGATTTTTTTCAAGACACTTCTATACAGCTTAAAGTGACATTTAAAGGCTAAACTAGGTTAATTAGGTTAGGCACGTTAGGGTAATTTGGCAAGTTATTGTATAACGATGGTTTGTTCTGTAGGCTGACAAAAAAAAAATAGCTGAAAGGGGCTAATCATTTGGATCTGATTTAAAAAATTAAAAACTGCATATTAGTGAAGTTTCACCTCATTCACAATAGAGCGTGCTGATTGGTTCGAACCAAGTCTATGTCATGAATTAATGCTGAAAACTCGAAGATGTCATTTTGCACCTGCTGGTACACATCCAATTTTTACGCTGGATTTTACACAATGATCCCATCACCGTGACGTAGCGTCAAAATTTGTTTTCAAACTGAAAGAATGAATTTGCTTGAAATAACGCAAAAACAACCCATTTTCACTTTTTGGGGGAAATATGTGTCCTACTCTCTGAAAAATGTTGAGTCATTTATTTAAGCAAATGGATGAGTTAAAAATATTTCATGCTTTATCAGGGTTTTTTAAATTTTACCTTCATTGGGTTATTTAATAATAACTGAACCAATTGGGTTAAATATTTGATGCTTTGTTGGGTTATTTTTAACATTTATTGGGATATTTATTATTAACTCAACCAGTTGGGTGAAATATTTGGTGGTTTGTTGGGTTATTTTTTAACCTTTATTGGGTTATTTAATTAATAAGTCAACCAGTTGGGTTAAAATTTTTGAATTTGAACAGTCAACTTAAATGAACTCTAGAACGTTCATTTAAGCTCTTACACAATAATATTGTTGCTGTTTTTATCAAATTAGCTCTCCATGTCCTGTTTTTTTCTATCCGTTTCTCCAGCACTCTTAATTATTGATGATACAAAACGTGTGCTTTGTGGCCGATCTATATTAAATAGATAAAAATGTTGTGTCTGGAACTTAAAATGTAGTGAAAATAAATCATTTTCAACATTTTTGAAAACTGCATGTTATTTATTTACACAGCCATAATTATAAAAAGTATTAGTAGTACTAGTAATAGTAGCATTAGTAATACCAGAATTGCATGAAAATGGCATTTAAAAAATTAAAAACTGCTTTTATTCTAGCCTAAATGAAACAAATAAGACTTTTTCCAGAAGAAAAAAAATATTATCATCATTTTAAATATTAAAAAATAAATTAATAAATTCAAAGGGGGGCTAATAATTCTGACTTCAGCTGTATGTGAGATTTTCAAAAGCCAAACTTGTATTACACATAAATGAATCAATTTTCTTTCTTTAGTAGACAAAGCACAACTGTTCTCATACGTATTCAAAATAAATGATCCAGGA
Organism: Danio rerio; assembly: GCF_052040795.2. Classification (NCBI taxonomy): domain Eukaryota; kingdom Metazoa; phylum Chordata; class Actinopteri; order Cypriniformes; family Danionidae; genus Danio; species Danio rerio. The sequence continues at coordinate 6,643,795 of NC_141037.1, forward strand.
CATAAAGGAACTGGAATGGAAATAAATTGTGAAATACAATTTTTTTTGTACCTCCAAACACTCCCACACACAAAGAAAAAAATGTACCTTGTATCTTCTTGCATTTAAAACAAAGATTAGGGATATTAGGGTAGAATTTATTTAATCTTACAGGAGTAATATAAGTTCTCATTATCCAATTATGTTGTAGCAATCTCAAACAGGAGTTTAATGTTTTTGTTCGTGCATTCAAACAAAGTATATTCCAGTCCTCTACTGGGATCTTGGATCCATGCGAGTCTTTTATTTTTCAAAGTTTTCTTTATGATTTTCTCTTAATATGTTATATAATTGTGTGATTCATCCTATGATGGAACAATCTTGTTCTGTAAGAGTTTCCAATAACGACCTTGGTGGGAGCCGTGTTGAATTTTTTTAATGTGTAAAAATATAACTTCTTAGTTGTAAATATTTTAAAAAGTGTAAAATTTTGCTACAAGATTTTTAAAAGACATAAATATGTTGTCTTCATACAAATCTTTCTTATTATGCCCTTATTCATCCATAGTTTAAACCCCATGTCGCTTTTAGCGGGACTGAAATTATTATTTCCATTCCCCCTTATATAAGGGGGACCGGAGGGTGTGCTCCAACTATAGGGGGATCACACTCATCAGCCTCCCGGGGAAAGTCTATGCCAGGGTACTGGAGAGGAGGATCTGGCCAATGGTTGAACCTAGGATCCAGGGGGAACAATGCGGTTTGCATCCGGGCCGTGGTACACTGGACCAGCTCTATACCCTCATCAGGGTGCTCGGGGGGTTCATGGGAGTATGCTCAACCAGTTCACATGTGTTTTGTGGACTTGGAGAAGGCATTCGATCGTGTCCCCCATTCTGTGGAGGGTGCTCGGGGAGTATAGGGTCAGAGGCGATCTGTTGAAGGCCGTCTCGTCCCTGTATGAACAGAGTAGGAGTCTGGTTCGCATTGCCGGCAATAAGTCAGATTTGTTTCCAGTGCATGATGGACTCTGGCAGGGCTGCCCCTTGTCACCAATTCTATTTATAATTTTTATGGACAGAAAATGTCCAGTTTGGGGAACACAGGAGTTCATCTCTGTTATTCGCAGATGATGTTGTTCTGTTGGCTTCATCGAAGATGGAACTTCAGCATGCACTGGGGCAGTTTGCTGCCGAGTGTGACGCGGCTGGGATGAGAATCAGCACCTCCAAGTCCGAGGCCATGGTGCTCCACCGGAAAAAGGCGGTTTGCCATCTCCAGGTTGGAGGAAAGTCCTTACCCCAGGTGGAGGAGTTTAAGTATCTCGGTGTTTTGTTCACGAGTGAGGGAAGGATGGAACGTGAGTTTGACAGGCGGATTTGTGCAGCGGTAGCAGTAATGCGGTCAATGTACCGGTCCGTTGTGGTGAAGAAGGAGCTGAGCCAAAAGGCAAAGCTCTCGATTTACCGGTCAATCTACGTTCCTACTCTCACCTATGGTCATGAGCTTTGGATCATGACAGAAAGGAAAAAATCTCGGATACAATCGGCCGAAATGAGTTTCCTTCGGAGGGTGGCAGGGAGCACTCTTATGGATAGGGTGAGGAGCTCTGACACCCGGGAGCTCGGAGTAGAGTCGCTGCTCCTCCACATCGAGTGAAGTCAGTTGAGGTGGCTCGGGCATCTGTTTCGGATGCCTCCTGGACGCCCACCTAGGGAGGTGTTCCAGGCATGTCCCACCGGGAGGCGGCCTCAGGGAAGGCCCAGGACACGCTGGAGGGACTATGTCTCTCGGCTGGCCTGGGAACGCCTCGGGATGCCCCCGGAGGAGCTGGAGGAAGTGTCTGGGGATAGGGAAGTCTAGGGTTCTCTCCTAAGACTGCTGCCCCGGTGACCCGGCCCCGGAAAAGCGGCAGAAGATGAAAGAATGAATGAATGAATGAATGAAATTATTATTGCCCCAAATAGGGGAAAAGCAATATGAAATTAAATTTTATTAGTAGTTTGTGTTTGCCAAAATTAATTGGATAATTTAATCTATTTTTTATTGATTTTATGCCGTTTCTTTCATCAATGCTAGTTTTTATTTATGAATAAAAACTTCAATATAAAATAAACAAGGTTGTCTAGACCTGGGGTGCCCAAAGTTTTTTTTTTCTTATATGAAGGGTTAAAAACCAAACTTGACTGAGGGTGGTGAGCCCTAGCTAAATATATCAAAGTCTATTATATAAATGTATTAAATATAAAGAAAAAAAATCTTTAATTTTACTAATTATATATATATTTATATATATTACACTTTATAATGTACTTCTTGGCAGCATGATGGCTCAGTGATTAGCAATGGCGCCTCACAGCAATAAGGTCACTAGTTCGAGTCCCAGCTGTTCTCCTTGTGTTGGCATGGGTTTCCTTCGGGTGCTCCGGTTTCCCCCACAGTCCAAACACATGCGCTATAGGTGAATTAGATGAACTAATTTGGCCATAGTGTCTGAGTGTGTGTGAATATGAGTGTGTTTGTGTTTCCCAGTACTGGGTTGTGGCTGGAAAGGCATCCGCTGCACAAAGCATATGCTGGAATAGTTGACGGTTCATTCCACTGTGGTGACCCCAGATAAATAAGCTAAGCTGTGAGAAAATTAATAAATGAGCTACTTAATAAAACCATAAAAATCTAGTTTATAATACAATGGAATGTTTTTTTTTTTACTCGATAGTGATACATATGTGTCCTACTAGTGTTTTTACCAACGTGCCACACACACACACACACACATATATATATATATATATATATATATATATATATATATATATATATATATATATATATATATATGTATATATACATATATATATATATATATATATATATATATATATATATATATATGTATATATACATATATATATATATATATATATATATATATATATATATATATATATATATATATATATATATATGAATAGTATTCTTCAAAAACACTACAATGTTAACCATAAAAAGGTCTACTATAGTATGTTTTCATTTGTCTATCTTATTTCAGTGTTTGTTTTTTAAAATTTTATATATTTTTTAATTTCCATTCAAAAACTATTTGTATTAGATTTACTATAATAACATTTGTTTTTATTTAACGATGTGTTTCTGTGTTATTTCCCCCCGCAGGTCAATCTGTAAATCCTACATGAGGAACTCTGTTGGCTGTATCCTGATGTTTGACGTGTCTCAGCGGAAGTCCTTTGAGCACGTTTCCCTCTGGCATCAGGAAGTGCTGGATTACGTGAAGCCAAACCCGATGATATTCCTGCTGGTGGCTCATAAAAGTGACCTGGCCGTGTGCAGAGAGGTCAGAAAGAGTGAAGGAGAAGCTCTGGCTGAGAAACTCAACATGCTGGCCTATCTGGAGGTATCCACAAAAGACTACATTAACGTCAGCGAGGCGTTCGAGACTCTGACCACGGGAATATATCAGCAGTTCCAGAAAGGCGAAATCTCCGTTCGTGATGACTGGCACGGTTTAACGGTTGGGACTTCCGTTAAAAACGAGAAAACCGTGACAAAAAAGTCTGCCTGCTGCAACTGCGGATGAATCTAAAACACTGGACACTCCTGGAGAGAGTATTGTAGTCTAAACAATGATGTTTACCACAGTGTTTTACACAGTATGTAAACTCAAACAGCACTGAACGCCATGTAACTTTAGGTAAAGGGGATCAAATATTGGAGATAATCATTAGTTTATGAATGAACAATCTATAAAAGATTGACTTTTTTTTAACAGTGTGGTAAATCATGCTAGAAGCATGGTAAAAGTATGGTAAATCATGTTAGAAGTTGTTAGAAGTGTGGTAAATCATGCTAGAACCATGGCAGTGTGGTAAATCATGTTAGAAACATACTAACAATGTGATATATCATGCTAGAAACAGGCTAGCAGTTTGGTAATCATGCTAGACACATTCTAACAGTGTGGTAAATTTTGCTCAAAACATGCTAACAGTATGGTAAATCTTGTTAGAAGTCTGTTAAATCATGCTAGAACCATGGTAGTGTGGTAAATCAGGGTAAAACCATACTAATCCTGCTGAAAAATCCAGCTTAAACGAACCTAGGCTGGTTGGCTGGTTTTAGCTGGTCAACCAGCCTGGTTTTAAAGGGGTTTTGGCTACTTCCATGCTGGTTTCCAGCCATTTCCAGCCTGGTCTGGTCAGGCTGGGAGATGACCAGCTTGACCAGCCTAGCCAAGCTTGTCCAGCTTAAACTAGGCTGGTCAAGCTGGTTTTAGATGGTCACTTTCCAGCCTGACCAGCTAAGACCAGGCTGGAAATGGCTGGAAACCTGGAAATGGCCAAAACCCCTCTTAAAGCAGGCTGGTCAACCAGCTAAAACCAGCCAACCAGCCTAGGCTGGTTTAAGCTGGATTTTTCAGCAGAGAACAATGTGATATACCATGCTAGAAACATGCTAGCAGTTTGGTAGTCATGCTAGGTTGGTAATCATGCCAGACATATTGTAGCAGTGTGGTAAATCATGTTAGAAGCATACTAACAATGTGATATATCATGCAAGAAACAGGTTAGCAGTTGGATAATCATTCTAGACATATTCTAACAGTGTGGTAAATCTTGTTAGAAGCCTGCTAGCAGTGTGGTAAACGTGTTAGAAACATACTAACAGTTAATCATATTAGAAACATGTTACCATTGTGGTAATCATAGTACTAGAAATGTGCCAGCAGTGTGGTGATAATGCCCAAAACATACTAGCAATGTGATATACCATGCTAGAAACATGCTAGCAGTTTGGTAGTCATGCTAGGTTGGTAATCATGCCAGACATATTGTAGCAGTGTGCTAAATCATGTTAGAAGCATACTAACAATGTGATATATCATGCAAGAAACAGGTTAGCAGTTGGATAATCATTCTAGACATATTCTAACAGTGTGGTAAATCTTGTTAGAATGCTAGCAGTGTGGTAAACGTGTTAGAAACATTCTAACAGTTAATCATATTAGAAACATGTTACCATTGTGGTAATCATAGTACTAGAAATGTGCTAGCAGTGTGGTGATAATGCCCAAAACATAGTAGCCCTGCTGAAAAATCCAGCTTAAACCAGCCTAAGCTGGTTGGCTGGTTTTAGCTGGTTGACCAGCCTGGTTTTAGAGGGGTTTTGGCCATTTCCAGCCTGGTCTTAGCTGGTCAGACTCGAAAATGACCAGCTAAATCCAGCTTGACCAGCCTGGTTTAAGCTGGACATAGCTGGTTTTGGATGGACTCCCAGCCTGGCTATGCTGGTCAAGCTGGTCATCTCCCGCACGCACACACACACGCACGCACGCACGCACGCACGCACACACACACACACACACACACACACACACACACACACACACACAGAGAGAGGGAGATTAAAAAGCCATGTCCGCAAAATACCACATGGCTCTTGATCTGTATGTGTTTGTGTGTGTTTGTGTGTGTGTGTGCGTGCGTGTGTGTGATGCAAAGAGAAGTGTCATTACAAACCTGTTATGAGGAACCACAACTGACTTCAGTCAAAATTTTGTAGTGTTTTGGGTTTGGAAAAAGGTTATTTGATAGCATTGTTACTGTTTTCAGCTGTTTGCAAATTGGTCAAATTACCTTCAATTATCGCTGCTTTATTATACACAACGAAGCTTCACAGACCTATTTTCCATAAATAAAAAGGTTTCAAATACAACAACACCATCTAGCGGAAACAATAAGCAACTTCAACGATAATAAACACCTTTCAACTAATTTTCCAAGCAACAAAAACAACTAAAATGATCAAATTAAGCAGAAAAACTTCAGCATTATCAGCATTTGAAAATGCTTGTTTTTAGCATGCGGTCTCATTGTATTGCAGTTAAAAACTTTCAATTATTCGCTCAGGGGGAAATAAATCAACCGTGGTTTCATTTCAGTCACATTTTTATTGTATTAAAATGACAAAGATACAAAAATTGAAGCATCTGTCCGTGTGTACGTTTGTCTCTTGTTCATCTGTGGAATCTGTACAATATACGTATATAAGCTTTGTATCATTTCTCATAACAAAACTGTAGATGTTGCATAAAATTTGAAACAGAACAGACAGATCTGAACTCATAATGGCATGTTTCTAAAATAAAATAGACAGAAAAAAGAATAAAATCTGGCACATTTCCTATATAATCCATACAAAAAGCAACAAAAAAGTCAATATAACTGTATTGTACTTATAAAATAGTGATCTATACTGCTGTTTACCCTGATCTGCCCTTTACACACAATTAAAAGTGTGTGTTGTGGCCGCTAATGACAGTCCATTAAATACAGTTTTGAGGTTCAGACTGAAAAGAAGAAAATATTGCAAAATAAAGCAGTTTTTAACATATATTTAGTCACTGAAAATAATAAATGAACAAAAATTTATTATTTATTATTTTTTTGCTGGTGATTACTGAAGAGCAGCCTCATGAAATCAGTGTTGAGACCACAGAAACGGACATAGTCGAATCAAACAATTCATTATAATGACACCAGACGAAATTAAAAGAAAAATATAATTCAATGTAAGTAAATATACCTGAATCTTCTCATTAAGTCAACTATGCAACACAGGCTCATTCTGAAAACGTAGCCCTATATACATTTCTGAAGAGCGCAAATTATGTAGCCAGAAGTACGTATGGCTGCGTTTCATCTTTAAAATGAATGCTACGGGGTGGTGTGACGCCATCAAAGTGAAGACCGGGGGGGTGGAATGGTGGTGGTGGTTATACATTGCAGGCTAAAGTGAAGACCTAGTTTTGGGGGGGGGTCGCTGAGAAAAATGGTGATCGGGGGGTGGGGGATGTGATAAAAGAACACTGATGGGGGGTTGGTAGATTGGCGTGGCCCCTTGATAATGTCTCTGGGGCCCCTTTCATTGTATGGGCCCTTGGAATCGTCCTAACTTCCCCCCCTTATGTTATGGACGGCTTTCCCACTGTTACTAGTTTGCCCAGTGGCTCGCCATGTACACCAGCGGGCTTGAGACGCAGAGCGGAGTTGACCGCGATGACATGGTTCGAGTCTGGAAAAGAATGGTTCCAGAAAGCAGGTAAGAAAAAAAACAGAAGCCAAAGGATTAAAATAAACAAGCAAATAACAGGGTGAGAATGTGGTAAAACCTGATAACATGGTAAAAATCAGGCCAGGACTTTTCTTTTTCTGGATTGCATTAGAAAACACTATCGGTTGGATTTAGGAAAGTGGATGGGCGGGTCAATCAGTGCTTTAGAAAACACTATCGGTTGGGTTTAGGGAAAGAGGAAGAAGGGTCAGTCGATTGGTTAGTCATTTACTCAGTCGGTCAGTCATTCAGTCAGACAGCGGTCTCTGGTGGATTTACATGAGAAGAGCAGGAGTAAATGGACTCTGGTGGATTCGCTAAAACAAAAACTGCAAAAAAAAAAACAAAAAAAAAACGAAGCTCCTGGGACGTATTTGGCGCTCTCCAGAAATGTATATGGAGGTACGTAATAAGAATGATCCTGGGTTGAAACTATGGCACATCCATGCAGAATTACTCAGCCAATTCTCATTTCTCTATCCTTTTCTGGCCCTCTTATTATGTATATATGTATATTTAAAAATATAAAATCGTAAAAGCTACTGAAACAGACAACTTTTAGCTTCATATCAAATGGAAACAGTCAGATATCTAAAGCATAATATATTTTTTTTTTTCCGTATTTAGACAGCACGTCACACAAAATTAGAAAATTAACGTTTACCTACAGCTCTTAAATCCATGTTAACATTCCAATAAACACATTTAACATTAATACAATCCATAGTTCCGATTAAAAATAAACTATTATCAGTCTTAATTAAAAAAACATACTACTTTTTCAATATAAACCCTGACCAGATGACCAACCGCTAAACTAGCTTTCAAGTAAGAGAATTTCTTTACAAACACATTTATGGGTGAAACATTACATTCCCCATTATTTATTGAGGATTTGGATGTCAGATTTTGTTTTTGTACGTTGGTACTTTTGCTTCGGGTCACCCTGTGCTTTGTTAATAAATGGTTTAAGGGGAAAAATGTATTTGAGTTATGTTTGGTCTCATAAAAGTGATAATGCTCTGTCCTTACTGAAAATTTCATTTGGAAGAAATTTACTAACAAGCTAGAAATCAAATAGAAAATTCATTAAAATGACTTATAATAATAATAATAATAATAATATTATTATCAATAAATATTCTAGGTTCAAAACATGTTCTACTGACAGTTCTGGAGAATTATTAGAAAATGATCTGAACTCAGGACAATGTCGTGCTACTGTATGTTCATTACTAATAACTAAAATAAGAGTGTTTACATGACAACAGTGTATGTTTTAAATAATTTTGCATACACAGGCCGGGTAATCAGGTAATTGCTCCTAAACTAGAAAAAATATATTTTAAATAATATGTAAGAAAATATATATTTAATTAATTTTAAAATTAATTGAATTAATGAATTTACAAAATCTAATATATTACCGCATCATTCACGTCAAATTCACTTTACTATAGGGTATATGCCGAAGCATGCTAATGGGACTTTTAATTTGCCAGTAACCTGGGTTAAGTGCTTCCGGCGAACTGTATGCCAATGCAAAATTGGCGCGTTTAAGGTCTGTTTTCTTTAAAAATCAGCGATCTCCACTGGCTGAGTGATATCCGATATAAAGTGGGTCTCAGATTGTACAAGAAACACTGCATTAAATTACATTTCCCCCACCATGTCTTTGTAATATGAGCATTTATTTTACCACAGTATATTCAATGAAGCTTCTGCGCTAGCCTGCCGATTCTGACAGGCGCGTGTGAGCAAACGGCTTTTTCTCTCGTTTTATGCTTGAGCAACTAAATTAATGCCAAAGTTTATTTAACTAAATGTATTTTAATGACATTACAACATCGATGCTGTAAAAGGAACCGTAAAAAATGGAAAAAAACTCACAATAACAGGTCACCAGAAGTTTATCAGTAGCTCGGCATATACCCTATACACGCGGATTTGTGTCATGGGCAGGGCTTCTGTCTGCCTGGTGACTGTAGCTTTGTTGCTGAATGGCTAACATGAATTTTATTGAGAAATTAACTGTTTATGTGCTTTATGAAGGCTGAAAAATAGCATCGATTCATTTGGTGAACGAGTCCACTGGATCCTTTCAGAGGTGCACCCAGCCTGTGAGTTCATTAACTCCTCCACAAAATTAACCTGGATGATGGAGGCTTTCAGCGGTGCTTCCGACTGAGCCAAGCCCTGTTCGATCAACTGTTGTCCAGTATCGGCTGGAGAATTTTTCCCCGGGTCACCAACAACAGGCATTACGTCATAATCACGCCCCTACAAGAGAAAGCTCCTGATTGGTTAATGCAGCGCGAATGTCCGCGGAAGTTCAGATTTTTGAATTTGAGTAACATGCACGAAATGCGCGTTAAGCGTGTCAATCGCACAAAATGCTCAACTCTCACGAACGAAGCAGCACTATTCGCTCCGCCTCATTATCGCGCATATCGCGCCGCAGGATGTCTATTCTAGGGATGGGAAGATTAATCGATATGCGGTCATGCGCGTGCACGATGCGAGTGCATCGGTAGAGCAGCAGAGGATGAATGAAATTTTGGAAGCAAATCGAGATGCATCGGTTTTTGCGAGATGCATCGGTTTTTCCAAGATACAACTTATATTTTTAACATAGAATGTATTTTTTATTTATTAACAAGTGTTGTTAACCTGTTTTTGGCGCATAATTTAATCGACCTACATAAAGTATGCCTTAGCAACGGATTTGCGGATGTGTACACTTACACTAGAACTCAGTGTATCAGGTGTGCGGATGAAGCTAGTGGTGCGCCCTCAGAAAGAGAAGCAAAACAAACATTTTATTCCCCACTGAGTTTTAAATCTAAAGTATGGCAACATTTAAGGATGGACGACATGACAGGACAGATGCAATTTGCAAAATGTGCCGCGCATCTGTAAAATACACGAGTAGTACGACTAATCTGAAATCTCACTTGAAGTGGCGCCACGGTGTTGTTGTGGAAGCATCTTCCAGTGTTTCTGCATCCCTGGCTTTCTGTACAGCTTCAACCGTAGCTACCAGCTCCAAAAGTGGTGAGAAAAGCATTGAAAGTTTTCTCCATGCACAACAGTTCTGCTCGCTCTACGCCAATAACGAATGCTATTGCATTGTTTATCTGCAAAGATATTCAGCCTAGTGTCACGGAGAACGAAGGTTTTAAACACCTCCTCCTGTTAATTTTTATTTAATTATAATAATAATAATAATACTATTAATAATAATAATGATAAAAATAATGGGTTTCACGGTGGCACAGTGGGTAGTTTGACCACCTCACAGCAAGAAGATTGCTGGTTTGTTATATTTTTATTAGCCTGTTGTTTACAGTGACAGTGATGTTTCAATGCAGCATAACACTGCTAGTTCACGACCTTAAGTTTTGAATATTCAGTGGCACAATATATCTTTGTAAAACTTGTTTTCATAGTTGAAAAGTTTATGTTGAAAGAGTGCAAATATATATATTTTAATATATTGCACTTATACATTCTGTTTATCTTGAAAATACTTAAATAATATGTGCTATATGTTCTAAAATGGCCCTCTACTGTAAACTGACACTCTGGCTCTGAGAGAAGAGCCAGTTTGTAAAAAAAGTCTTGGTTTTGCTTTGTTAATAAATAATCAAACTCATTCAATGGCACAGCATCCTCTTCGCATCGTATTGCATCGCAATATGTCACAAATGTATCGCTATTATATCGGATCGTATTCTTTGTATCGAGATGTGTATCGGATCGGCATTATAGCTTAGATGCCCAACCCTAGTCTATTCGCATCTTAGCATTAACTTAACATGACAAATATTGCAGCTGTTGGACAACAGCCACTTTTGAGGCTTTTTTTTAGGTAAGAATGTAGTTGTTTAGATTGCAACTATGCAGTTTATTTATAAGGACAGTGCCTATTTTAAAATATTCATATTTTCGAAGATTCAGCACATCGGCGGCCATCAGCTTGTAATACTGAGTCGAGCAAAGACGGTTAACGTTTCGCCACAAGACAGAGACCTCATAACAAGTTCTTAGGGGAGAAAAACTCAGCCTAAATTTAAAATTACAGCTGTTTAAATCATTACAGAACAGGTGAGTGACATTCTAAGTTGATCTCTCTCTTCTTTTATGTTGTAGTACAGTATTTATATCATAGTAATCTGCTAGTGTTTGCTTTGCTCTGGCTTTTTCGAGATTAATTATTGTGATCTCCTGATTGCAACAAAGAAATTTTGGAAATCTCAGTAGACTGATGCCATTTCATGTCGTTCAGCCGTAAAATCTTAACATGTAAGCAAAATCACCTGTTTTGTCATCACTTTAGACATTACGCTAGAGAATCATTCATATACTAGCTTATAGATTAATGAAAGCAATGATGAAAGGAATCAGATGTATAGAGAAACGTTTTCTGTTTGTTTTTCAAAACCATTCACTGTCATTATAAACCTAGGAAAGCTCATGATAGAGGATATTATATTTAATACAAAACTAATGAGTTCAAATCATTTTCTTTAATTGACAGAAAATGCCACACAAACTGTCCATATAGAAATTAACCTGTTTTGAGCCCAGAAAGCTTTCTTAACATTCAGCTGAAGGCAAAATTATTAGCCATACTCCAACTTTTTTTCTATACATATATATATATATATATATATATATATATATATATATATATATATATATATATATATATATATATATATATATATATATATATATATCCCAAATAGTGTTTAATAGAACAAAGACATTTTGGTAACACTTTACTTGAAGGGGGTGATGGGGTTTGTGGTCTGGGCGGTGGATCGGTAAGTGAAGAGGGTAGAGCATGCCAAATTCCCGATACACCCTATTGCCAGTCCGCCCCTACATGTCAAGATTACAAAGGATTTAGGACTGTCTTGTGAACACCCCTTTCAAGTAAAGTGTTACCAACATTTAATTTCCACGAATAAACTAAATTGGCTCTAGTGTGTGTGTGTGTGTGTGTGTGAATAAGTGTGTATGGATGTTTCCCAGTACTGGGTTGCATCTGGAAGGGTATCTGCTGTGTAAAGCATGTGCTGGATAAAGGCTGATTTATACTTCTGCATCAAACGCTGGCGTATGCTACGGCGCTGACGCATAGCCCTTTGCCGTGGCCGTCGGTGTCGCTGACGTGCAACTCTCAAAATTTGTAGCTACACGTCGCAACGACACGTAGCGCAAGCTCTGTGATTGGTCAGCTTGGTTGCGCTGACGAGTCTGGGCGGGACTGAGAGCCGCGCGAATGTTGCAAGCCTGATGGAGCGATTGTTTACAAATGTGGAGTCCCGCGAAGGAGCTCCTGATGGAAAGTTTTGTTTTGTGTTTACCTCATAGTTAAAGTTGTTGCACGTCCGCCGGTTCCTGCCTCAAAATGAGCGAGTTTGAGCCACTTGTACATCCCGGAAGTGTTCAGGAAAAGCAAAACAGCATTGAAGGAACTCGACACAGAGACACATTAACACCCCTCTGCCAACTAGCGTTTCGGAAGTGTTAATGCAGACCAACAGAGCCAGCGCGCAGAAGTATAAATGCACAGCTACGCGCGTTGCATGCGCCGTGGGTCACGCCGGTCACTTGACGCAGAAGTATAAACCAGGCTTAAGTTGGCAGTCCATTCCACTGTGGCGACCCCTGATGAATAAAGTGACTTAGCTAAAGGAAAATGAATGAATAAATGAAATCTGCACAAATTTAAAAATAATATGACAGGAGGGCTAATCATTTTGCCTTCAACTGTATATACTGTGACTCAATTCTCAAACGCATTACAAAATCAAAGATGCAATAAACTCAAAGCATCAAAACTAACATTCCCTGCACGTTTTACCAGCCGGTTTGGAGTTCAGATGTGCTTGACTTTCAGTACAGACTGATACAGAAACACACGAAACATTCAATTTCACATTCCACAAGGATGCAAATAGCAAAAACTATGATTCATAAACACATACAACAGAGATGTTCATTAACACATCACACACTTTAGACCTCAGACAGTTCCTGCTCCGGACGACTACATTGTGTTGCATGAAATTCAACTCTTTTTATATTACATCATGAAGTAGGTGGAGATTTTACACGGCGATAACGTGTAAAAAAAACACAATCCACGTCTCGCCAAAAAACCTGAATAGTTGCTTGAGGCCATAGGAAAGCTGAAACACTTGATATTCAATATCCAAACAATAACCTGTAGTTATTTAATCGCTACAAACACAATTTATAATTCACGCAAGTCCCAATAAAAGTCAAAGGCTACCGTGAAACGTTCATGCACTATTGCACATCACACTTTTGTCTTTTGAGGGCAATCAATTATTTAAATGACTAAATAAATCAAACATTCATCATATTTCAACATCATAGGAATCTACAGCAACTCATATTTTCAAATCTACAGCAGAAACCCATTATTGTGCAGTTCTTACACTCAAATAAAGAAAGATTTTGTTGCTTGTTCGAACTACTTATTTAAAATGAGCTGAAAGAACAACATTTTTTGAGATATTTTAAGACAACTTAATTGTTTTAAATACTTTATATAAATTTGTTCTGTTAATTTAATCGAATGTGTTTAAAAAACATGAATGATTTATGTATAATTTTTTGGCAAATAAAAATCTGTAGTAACAAACATAGTGTTTAGTTAACGCATTTCATTTAACACTGACATGAGTAACAAAACCTATGAAATATTGAACATACAAATCTGCAATATGTTCCTTTAGTTTAGACAATACATATTGCACTGTACTTCTCAGCATATATATATATATATATATATATATATATATATAACAGACGCCAGCTAGTAAAGTGCTCTAGAGACAGACACTAGAGGCCATGGTCTTTAACCTTCTTGTTAGAGCAACCACCTTCCATGCAAAGAATGGCCTGTTTGATCCCAGCTCAGACCGGGTGGGGTGCAGTAGGACCAGTGGGTAACACTTGGGGGCTCGTCCGGGATAAGAGTGAGGTTTAGGGTGTTAGGTGTAATAGACACCAGCTGGCAAAGCGCTATGCAGGTAAACCTCACTCCTCTGAACGGTTTTCTGATAACAGACACTAGAGGCCATGGTCTTTAGCCTCCTTGTTAGAGCAACCAACTTACATGCAAAGAATTGCCGGTTCGATCCCAGCTCAGGCTGGGTTGGGTGCAATAAGACCAGTGGTTTAGGTTTACCGAGGTTTAGGTTGGTGAGTGTAACAGTCGCCAGCTAGCAAAGTGCTATGAAGGTAAACCTCACTGCTCTTACTTCTTAAGGTGATCTTGAGACAGACACTAGAGGCCATGGTCTTTGGCCTTCTTTTTAGAGCAACCGACTCTCATGCAAAGAATCACCGGTTCAATCCCAGCTCAGACCGGGTTGGGTGCAATAGGACCGGCGGGTTACACGTGGGGGCTCGTCCGGGATGGGAGTAAGGTTTAGAGTGGTGAGTGTAACAGATGCCAGCTAGCGAAGTGCTTCGCAGGTAAACCTCACTCCTATGACCTCTAAAGGTGCTCTGGTGAAAGACGCTAGAGGCCATGGTCTTTAGCCTCCTTGTTAGAGCAACCGACTCCCATGCAATGAATTGCCGGTTTGATTCCAGCTCAAAGCAGGTTTGGTATAGTAGGACTGGTGAGTTATACGTGGGGGGCTCGTCCGGGATGGGAGTGAGGTTTAAGGTGGTGAGTGTAACAGATGCCAGCTAGTGAGTGCTGTACAGGTAAACCCCACTTCTCTGACCTCTAAAGGTGCTCTGATGACAGATAATAGAGGCCATCGTATTTCGCCTCCTTGTTAGAGCAACCGACTCCCATGCAAAGAATCACTGGTTCAATCCCAGCTCAGACCAGGTTGGATGCAATACAACCAGTGGTTTAGGTTTACTGAGGTTTAGGGTGGTGAGTGTAACAGACAGCTAGCAAAGTGCTAAGCAGGTAAACCTCACTCCTCTGACCTCTAAAGGTGCTCTAGTGTCAGACGCTAAAGGCCATGGTCTTAAGCCTCCTTGTTAGAGCAACCGACTCCCATGCAAAGAATCGCCGGTTCGATCCCAGCTCAGACTGGGTTGGGTGTAGTAGGACCGGTGAAATACACGTTGGGGGCTCGTCTGAGATGGGAGTGAGGTTTAGGGGGTGAGCGTAACAGATGCCAGCCAGCGAAGTGCTATGTAAGCAAACCTCATTCCTCTGACCTCTAAAGGTGCTCTGGTGACACACTAGAGGCCATGGTCTTAAGCCTCCTAGTTGGAGCAACTGACTCCCATACAACGAATCACTGGTTCAATCCCAGCTCAGAATGGGTTGGGTGCAGTAGGATTGGTGGGTTACACTTGGGGACTCATCCGGGATGGGAGTAAGGTTTAGGGTGGTAAGTCTAACAGAGTCAGCTAGCAAAGTGTTACCCAGGTAAACCTCCCTTCTCTGACCTCTAAAGGTGCTCTGATGAAAGACGCTAGAGGCCATGGTCTTTAGCCTTCTTGTCAGAGCAACCAACTGCCAGTTGAACTCTGTATACAGAGTACAGTAGGACCGGTGGGTTGCATATAATAATTATACGCTATCATATAACAAGTTATTTACTTATTTTTCTGCAAATAAATCGTATATGGGATCAAATAAAAGTGACATTCCTTCTCAAAGCAACTTTACTACTGTTTGGATACCAAAGAATACGTTCTTGCATTGGACATGATCAGCAGAAGACATTATGTTCAACAATAAGAGAATAATCTGAAAGGGTATTATTGAAAACAACTTTGGTTTGTGAAAGGAATCTACAGCCACCGGATGTGAAAT
Source organism: Danio rerio (assembly GCF_052040795.2). Classification (NCBI taxonomy): domain Eukaryota; kingdom Metazoa; phylum Chordata; class Actinopteri; order Cypriniformes; family Danionidae; genus Danio; species Danio rerio. The sequence continues at coordinate 6,659,738 of NC_141037.1, forward strand.
CGAGGGTTTCATAACATTACCAGAGGAGTTACATATCTAGATCAATGCTTGAACTTATACTGAATCTAGTAATATACATAACAGCTTAGATTGCACTGGATTTTCCGCAGATTGACTGTCAATAATATAAAATAATAGGTTTGTTTGCTAGTAAATCTAAACACAATCAAACCAGATAAAGAGATATGCTATAGCATTTGAGCTTTTTGTTCTCTTCAAAACTGTAACTCTTCCACCAGTCATGCGTTTAAGGCCTTAAGGGGATCATATTGTGCTTTTTACAAGGTGTAATATCACTCTCAACTGTCTCCACAATAAGTCTGTGAAGTTTCGGCTCAAAATACCTCACAGATCATTTATTATGTTATACTGAAAAGGTCCCTTTATGTGTGGAAAGACACACTGTTTTGTTATGCAAATGAGCTGCCCCGCCTCCTTTCCTTATAAGGCCAGTGCATTTACAGCTTGTGCCTCAGTTATTCAGGTAACAACAAACAAAACATCAGCGCGTTTTAAAGCATTGTCAGTTACACACAGTGGTGTGAAAAAGTAGTGTGCCCCCTTACTGATTTCTTTATATTTGTTTAGCATGTTTGTCATGCTTTAATGTTTTAGATCATCAAACTAATTTAAATATCAGTTAAAGAAAACAAGTAAACACATGAGGGTTTTTATTATTACGGGAAAAGAAAATACAAACTGCATAGCCCTGTGTGAAAAAATGTGTTTGCCTCGTAAACCCAATAACCAGTTGGTCCACCCTTAGCAGCAACAACTACAATCAAGCATTTTCCATAATTTGTAATAAGTCTGTTACATTGCAGTGGAGGAAATCTGGCCCGCTCATCTTTGCAGATTTGTTGTAATTCAGCCACACTGCAGGGTTATCCAGCATGAACCACCTTTTTAAGGTCATGCCACAGCATCTTAATTGGATTCAGCTCAGGTCTTTGACTAGGCCAGTCCAATGTCTTCATTTTGTTTTTCTTCAGAGGTGGACTTGCTGGTGTGATTTGGATCATTGTCCTGCTGCAGAACTCAAGTTTGCTTCAGCTTGAGCTCACTATTTCATAAAGGAAATTCTTCTTCAGGATATTTTGGCACAGAGCAGAATTCATGGTTCCATTTATCATATTTTTCACACAGGGGTATGTATTTCTTGTATTTTGTTTTCTCTTAATAATAAAAATAATTTCAAAACTGCATGATATGTTTACTTGTGTTATTTTTTATTCATTTGTAAATTTGTTCGATGATTTGAAACATTCAAGATCATTTGAAACACAAACTTGCAAAAAAAAAAAAAAATCAGTAAGGGGGCAAACGTTTTTCACACCACTGTATATTATATACATTCTTTCAGAGCGCACAAACATGCAGAGGTGGAAAGTAACATTACATTTACTCATGTTACTGTACTTAAGTAGTTTTTTTGAGAATTTGTACTTTTTAGAGTTTAAAGTCTGTAATTTTACTTTTACTTAAGTATGATTTGCCTAAAGTATTGTACTTGGCTACATTTTAAATCCGTTACTGAGTAAAAAATAAATATATAAAGTAATGTAACAGAAAAAAAAACATGCCAGGAAACCACGTCACAGCAGCAGCAGAGTGAGAAAAAAAAATCTGCAGTTAAAATAGTTTGTCTATTTACTGTTGCTGCTGTTGGATATATGGCATTTGAAAACAGACATACTCTTGAAAATTGAGTCATACCTCTGTTGTTATTTTAGTTAAAGTAACCTAAAAGTAATACAATAGTAGTGTAACACATATCTGAGACATTATTATATAAATTACAGTCAGTAGTAATATAATTATTTCAGTTTGGAAGTAACTTGCCCAACTGTGTTCGTAACATTGCTAATGTTCGTTAGCACCAGGAATTAAATATTAAAGGGGACTTGGAGCAAAATTGTCCAGGCACAATTGTGGTGACATGGTGGCGCAGTAGGTAGTGCTGCCGCCTCACAGCAATAAGGTTGCTGGGTCGCTGGTTTGAACCTCGACTCATTTGGTGTTTCTGTATGGAGTTTGCATGTTCTCCCTGCGTTCACGTGGGTTTCCTCTGGATGCTCCGGTTTCCCCCACAGTCCAAAGACATGCGGTACAGGTGAATTGGGTAGGCTAAATTGTCCGTAGTGTATAAGTAGTACCATGTGTGGATGTTTCCCAGAAATGGGTTGTGGCTGGAAGGTCATCCGCTGCGTAAAAATGTGCTGGATAAGTTGGTGATTCATTCCGCTGTGGTGACCCCAGATTAATAAAGGGACTAAGCCGACAAGAAAATGAATGAATGTATTTTTTTGTTATTGGTATTTAATTTTTAAAGTTAATTGAACTAATGAAGATTTATATCCGCTTGTCCCTTTTGAGAAATATTTACTATTTACTCATGAGTACATTTTTAATGAGTAAGTTTTTACTTTTACTTGATTCACAGACATGTAACTTTACTTTTACTTAAGTATTTTTTTTGGAAGTAACAGTACTTACACTGTAAAAAATGGCCGTGATTTCAACGATAAAAAACTAAAAATGCTACAGTACAAAAATGAATTCCCTGCATGGCACATAACTTTTTATGCATTTGTTTGACATTAATATGGATCTTTTTAGTTGTTTCCCCAATCAGTTATGTTCATTAGAGATTTATGTTACATCTAATGTTGATTAACAATGTTTATTTCATGACTTTAATTTTATGCGTGTTACCACACTGGTGTTTAGTAGCTGTGTGAATGACACTGAGCACCTTCTATATGCTGATACTCTTTTCTGCTTGTGGGAAAAGTCGATTGTGATGAGCAATGGCTCATTATGTAACTTCCTCATCACCACCAGCATGTGGGTGTGTTAACGTGTCTAACTGTGTAACAAAAGATGTGTAGATATTGATCATTCAGAATACAGACATATTACCTCTATAAATTAATAAAATACGGTAATTATCCATAAAAATGAAAAATTACTTTTACGGTTTGTGCCGTGTTTTTATCAGTAAAATACTGGCAACCACAGCTGCCGTTTTCTTACCGTAAATTTTACGGATTTACTTTTTACAGTGTATACTTGAGTAGAAGATTTTATTGCTCTTTCCACCTCTGCAAACATGAAATGCGCATACAAGATGGCACGTCATGAGTATTAAAGGAAATTTTCTTGGATATTAACAGGAAAGAATAGCATTTACCGATACAGGGTAGAACTCCATTTGGAGTAATCTTGTGCTTTGTACCTTTGCAGATCTTCTTCATCCTCAAATATTGTAAACTAAAGGAAATTGAAAGCATAAAAAGCATAATAGGACCCCTTTTAAAAATCAGTGTTCAAATAGACTTGACAGCACGTCCGAATGTCAACAAACAAACAAGAAATGCTAATGAACACGAGAACAAAAGATTAAAATACTAAACAATAAACATTTCAGATACTTTAAGTTGCATAGACTGGAATTGAGGAACTGTATTGTGAATTTGTGATAGTACTCAGAAATAAAGGTACGCGAGCTGTCACTGGGGTGGTACCTTTTCAAAGGGTCCATATTATTACCTCAAAAGTATATATTAGTACCTAAAAATTTTAAGAGGAACACTTTTGTACATTTTAGGTACTAATATATACCCTTGAGGCATTAATACGGACCTTTTAGGTACAAATTTGTAACTTTTAAAAAGGTACCACACAGTGACATATCAGGTACCTTAGTATCTGTTTAGGAATATTTACTGTGGTTATCCAGTTGAGATTTAAACCTGTTCCTCTCACAAAACAGCGTCAGCTTATTTACACATTTTAGTTGAACATATTAGTGTGGGGGGAAAAAAAGTAAAACATTTCATCCTCTAATATTTCAGTGCCAAGGAGACTTTAAAAGGAATCGAAAACACCTACTCTAACTGCTAATGTAGCATTACAGGGTCACCAGAAACATTCTATACATAAGCAACACTGTAATGTCAATATCATATTCATCAAGCAGTTCCCACGAAAACAAAACAACCTAGATAAAAACGTGTTCATCTGTACATACAATACAACAAATATGCATTTCTATTGTACATCATAAAGTATTTACAAGCTCTGTCATATATATATATATATTCTTTTTTTTTTTTTGGATGAACAGTCTGATACACAGATCAGTACAAGGTAAGGCTTTACAAGATCAAATCTATACATAATATACAAAACATGGTTCAGTTTTAGCACCTTGAAGATATATTAAACACACTGGTGAGCAGTACTGGACATCACATACAAAAACGAACATTAGGCCAAACGTTGGACTAAAAGAAAAACATGTTTATTGTGTTATTTTTTTATAAGGCCGATGTCTAGTACTGCTTCACCGCCATCTGTGAGCCGTCTGGTCCAATGCAGTCAAATCCAAAAGCGTCCGCTAAATCATGGCAACGCTGGAATGTTTACGTCATCATTCTTTTGTGTTGCTATGTTACATGTTTCTATGTACAGTCCCATTCACTGCATTGGCACGTTTGGAGACAAAAGAAAGAAAGAAATATACTGGCATTGTTGTTTGCTGAACTGGTTGCCTTGGCGGTTTGAAGCACCGACGTTATAAGGCACCACAGGGTAACATAAATGGGTGGAAAATGGAGTAATGGCTAATGAAAATCCGTAATGACATCATAACAGATGCCATCTTACAGAAAATCCTATCAAATCTTAAAAATAAAGGTCCTTTTTTGGTTCAGTGAAAAACACTGGTATTTTTCGTTCAGGAGTTATGCTTTTGTTGACAGGGAAACAAAAAAAAGTCAATTATAGATTTGTCTTTCAACTTCCCTCAACACAGGATCATTGGAAATACTAATTTCACCTTACATTTTTGCTAAACGAAAAGTACTTAAACATGCATTCAGATGAAAGCTACGAGGCTCCTATTCACACTAATGATATTGACAAATAGCGGATTATTTTCACACAGTTTTTTGTAAAACATCGAACAAATGCAGAGCACTCCTGTTCGAGTCTGATGAAGCACGCTTCCACAAAAGAATAAATCAAGGTAAAACTATGTGGCCGCAGTGCACTTTTCTCTTATGTTTGGGCATTTGAAAACATTATTAGATAGGTTAAGCAAAAGGGTCAGTGATTTGCTGGACTAGGGGATCTGTATGACAAGCCCCGACTACTTGTGGATGTATAAATGGAGGAAATGAATCTGAAACGTACAACAAAATATACTCTAAGTATTTCAGATCCGCAAATGTAGACAGCGCCCTCTAGTGGATTTGTTATATGAAAGGTGCAATGAAACCTACCCTAAGTATTTCAGATTTGCAAAAATGCAGACAGCGCCCTCTAGTGGATTTCTCATCTGAAAGATGCAATGAAGCCTACCCTAAGTTACGTATTTCAGATTTGCTCTAATGTAAACAGGGCCCTCTTGTAGATATGTCATCTGAAAGGTGCAATGAAACCTACCCTAAGTAACGTATTTTAGAATTGCAAAATTGTAGACAGCCACATCTAGTGGATTAGTCATCTGAAATGTGCAATGAAACCTACCCTAAGTAACGTATTTCAAATATACAAAAATGCAGACAGCGTCCTCCAGTGGATTTCTCATCTGAAATGTGCAATGAAGCCTAACCTAAGTAACCTATTTCAAATTTGCTAAATTGTAGACAGCACCATCTAATGGATTTGTCATTTGAAACGAGCAATGAAGCCTATCCTAAGTAACGTATTTCAGATCTATGAAATTGTAGACAGCGCCACTTAGTGGATTTCCTATCTGAAAGGTGCAATAAAACCTACCCTAAGTATTTTGCATTTGCAAAATGTAGACAGCGCCCTCTAGTGGATTTCTCATCTGAAATGTGCAATAAAACCTACCCTAATCAAATTATTTCAAATTTATAAATATGCAGACAGCGCCCTTTAGTGGATTTCTTATCTGAAAGGTGCAATGAAACCTACCCTAAGTAACGTATTTCAAATTTATAAATATGCAGACAGCGCCCTCTAGTGGATTTCTAATCTGAAAGGTGCAAGAAAACCTACCCTAAGTATTTCGGCATTGCAAAAATGTAGACAGCGCCCTCTAGTGAATTTCTCATCTGAAATGTGTAATGAAACCTACCCTAAGTAACGTATTTCAAATATATAAAAATGCAGACAGCGTCCTCCAGTGGATTTCTCATCTGAAATGTGCAATGAAGCCTAACCTAAGTAACCTATTTCAAATTTGCTAAATTGTAGACAGCACCATCTAATGGATTTGTCATTTGAAACGAGCAATGAAGCCTATCCTAAGTAACGTATTTCAGATCTATGAAATTGTAGACAGCGCCACTTAGTGGATTTCCTATCTGAAAGGTGCAATAAAACCTACCCTAAGTATTTTGCATTTGCAAAATGTAGACAGCGCCCTCTAGTGGATTTCTCATCTGAAATGTGCAATAAAACCTACCCTAATCAAATTATTTCAAATTTATAAATATGCAGACAGCGCCCTTAAGTGGATTTCTTATCTGAAAGGTGCAATGAAACCTACCCTAAGTAACGTATTTTAAATTTATAAATATGCAGACAGCGCCCTTTAGTGGATTTCTAATCTGAAAGGTGCAAGGAAACCTACCCTAAGCATTTCGGATTTGCAAAAATGTAGACAGCGCCCTCTAGTGAATTTCTCATCTGAAATGTGCAATGAAACCTACCCTAAGTAACGTATTTCAAATATATAAAAATGCAGACAGCGTCCTCCACTGGATTTCTCATCTGAAATGTGCAATGAAACCTACCCTAAGAAACCTCTTCTAAATTTGCTCAATTGTAGACAGCGCCATGTAATGGATTTGTCATTTGAAACGAGCAATGAAGCCTACCCCGAATAAAGTATTTCAGATTTGCACAAATGTAGACAGCGCCCTCAAGTGGATTTGTCATTTGATAGTTTTAACGAAATGTACACGAAGCAACATTTTACGTTTCGCAAAAATTAGGGCTGAGGTACATATTTCCAATGAGACTTTTTTTTTTGCATTTAATCATCTCAAAATTTCAAATAAATGTTTCTGAAAATAAACTTAAAAATAAACAACAATATTAATGCTCCATATATAAATTATGGACCATTGAAAAAAAGCAAGTGCAATTTCATTCTCAATAAATGATTAAAAGTTAAATAATTCTGCAATGACTAAAAACAACACCAGAGTGTCACCGAACCAACAAATACACCTTTATTTTTAAGAGTGTAAGCTCTAGCGCACTAATACTATATACACATCTATATGATTAACTGAACACATACTGTCAATTTTCTGTTCATACTGTATCAAGGAAGCCCTTGCTTTCTCTGACGACAGCTGATGAATATGTTCAATCTGACATATTCAAGTCTGTCAGAGGAAAATCAAATGCCTGAGTAAGCAAACAAACAAAAAAAAACTAATTCTGATTTCACACACATCACGTCAAGTAGGGTTCAACAGTAATATTTGAGGTCTTCTCATCGCGTTGTTTCAAAGCACAGTCCTCAGCAGTGGAAGCTAAACCTTAAACTCAACAAATGATCAATGCACTGGAACATTCACTGCTTGGTCAGAAGGAGAACTGATCACAGTGTTTGAGCGCCCGCAAAGACGCCGACAGATGCCCGATATTCACAGCACAGATGTGCATGAGGGGAGATGCACCAATACGACACATCTAGAAAGCCATAAAAACACTCTGGCAGAACAATAACAACAAAACAATTATAATAATAATAAGTAGGGATGTTCCGATACCCTTTTTCCCTTTCTGATTCCGATACCTGAGCTCATGGTATCGGCCGATACCAAGTACTGAACCGATACTTGAGTGTGTATCTGTAGAAACAGTTGTGTATACTACTACTACAGTGAACTAGAGTAATATCATTATCAGACATTCAACAGTAATTCAATTTCTTCTGACTTTGGGTTTGCAGTCTTAGGCCCAATCCCAATTCTATTTTTGTACCCCTACCCCTTGGCCCTTACAACCGAGGGTAAAGGGGAAGGGCTTCAAAATTTACCCCTAAGAATTGGGACAGAACTTTAATCGAAGCTAGCGGGCATATGTCTTATTTAAAAAGATGGTATTGGATCAGTTTTAAATACTTGTCAATACCAGAATTTTTGCAGTATCGGTAAGTATTTCCGATAGTATCGGTATCGAAACAACCCTAAAACTAATGGCATGATGGAAAGATGCAGGTTCTCCAGCAAACAACAGTGATCCAGAAGGCTGTGGATGAATGAAATCAAATAACATGAAATGAACAACTACTAGAAGACTTGTATTAGCAGGGAAATCTAAAACGTGAATATCTGCACCAGAATACACCTGAGCCACACTTTAAATATGTGAGGGAAGGGCTAGCAGCAACCAGGGGAAACAAGAGCTTTGAGAAAAATCCAAGCAGAATGTTTGAGGGGGGGAAAACACGCCAATTAGTGTTTATTCTGGAGCTCTTTTTCCAGCCTGGCAAGAACCCTTTTCACCTGCTGGATGCACCTGTATGGCATCTGGTTGTTGGATTAAAGCAGGCACGTTGTGTTATATGTGATCTCCTGATGTGGTGCACCAAGCCTGCGCTGCTTCGGGGTCGCTCATATTGATGATACTGATGGATTTGTGTGAAAAGCAAAGGCCATGAGATTGGAGACCAAAGTCATTTTTGTTTTAAGCGGCCTGTGCAAATCCTCCTTGAAAATAAAAACGCATGCAACATAATTCAAGATCATGTGACTTACTACATGAAATGGCATTGTATAATAACAACAACAACAATAATATTAATACTAATATTAATAATGATTATTTAAGTTGTAAAGTGCCTTTAAAACGTAATTCTCAAAGTGCTTTACACTTACAAAAACACTAGGATAGCAAAAAAAATACGTATACACTGTAAAACCCAACAGTCAACTTTATCAAATGAATTGAGTGTCGTTAACGCAAAATTTACTGAAAGTTAACTCTACTCATTTGAAAAGAGTTCTGAACTCAGTGTTAAAGGTAATGAGTTAAATAAATACCTCATTACTTCAACTTAAATGGAGTAAGTTCACAGTACTCATTTACATTAGTTTTTAACTCAAATGATTTGTTGCAATTTATTTCCTCAAACAATTTGAGTTGCATTAACTTACTGGGTTTTACAGTACTCATTTGGTTTGAGTTCTCTTCACCTATTGGGTTTTACTGTGCTTAAATTGCTTCGTTTACTCAAATGGATTAAGTTCACAGCACTCATTAGGATTCGTTTTTAAACTTAAATGGTTTGAGTTATTTTAATTTTTTGAGTTTTACATTGAGTATATACCCCTAAAGGTGCTCTAGTGACCAACTCCAGCAAGGTCATGATTTCTAGCCTCCTTGTTAGAGCATCCAACTCCCATACAAAGAATCACCGATTCAATCCCAGCTCAGAACAGGATGTGTGCAGTAGGACCGGTGAGTTACTAGTGGGGGCTCATCCGGGATGGAAGTAAGTAAGCATACTTTAAAAGACTCTGCATGCCTAATAATAAACAGGAGTGAGTTCCAGTATTTTTACCCTAACCCTAACATTTTTCATTCATAAAATGCTAGTAAAATTAGTAATTATTACAAATATATGGCACACTCATTAAATTGGATGCAAAATTTTAAGTAGAATATGAGTATTTTGTACTCAAATGATCTTTCTATTGATTTAAAAACGTCTTATGGCCAAATCAGCAGATAAATCTATTACAAGAAGCACTGCTATACATAAGCTTCATGACAAAAGCATTAAAGACAGAATATGTAATGATTATAATAACATTTAAATGTAATTAATGCACAAATACTGTTTAAAATATCTTTTGTATAAGAATTTGGGCAATAAATTGACTTTAGTTTCTTTCCAATTAAAGATGTTTACTGAATTCTCAAGCATCATAAATAATAAACTCTGGTTAAAAACTGCGTTGCTCCGTCTTTCTTTATATAATTCTCCTATTTCATAATAAACCTTAAACAAGTCCTAAAAAGACAGAGCAAACATTACCCAAGAAGTAAGGGTCAACAAATGCACACAACTAAACATATCAACATGTGTAAACTGTACATGACTATTACTACTATTACTATTAATAAATTATATTAAATCAAATTATGGCTTGAAAAAAATAGACTATTTTAGCTCAATGTTTGTGAGAGCTGGTTATTTTTATTCTACTTGGTAGGGATGGCCGATATCTCATCATTTGCAATATACTGATAAAGAATTCTCCCCACAATAAAATTAAAATGACTTATTGTATTAATTATAATTGGTCTGTAGAATTAGTTTTTACAGTAGTAAATGCGAAATATTTAAAATATGTTACATGTTTGAGCCTGTTTACAAAGATGAATTTACTGACATACTTTCACTTTAAATTAATTTTATAACACCAGTGTTTAAAATAACTATTTTTTGTGAACACAAAAGGGTAACACTTTAAAATAATGGTACAATAGTTAATGTTAGTTACTGTATTTACTAAAATTAACAAACTCTAAGTAATACATTTATTACTATATTTATTCACCTTTGTTAGGGTTAGTTAATGTTATTTACTTTAAACAACGTTAAATTGTGTTACAATCACCAGCAATCTACAATCTTTGTAGACCGCTGGAAACACTCACTCTAACTACAATTCTGCCACTACATTTCCCATCAGGCACCTCACTCACACACCAGTTCCAGATCACCACTGATTATGTACACAACGCTGAAAGCTCATCATGGACTGATATCCTGGACTATTTATACACCAAACTTGCACACACACAGTGCCGAGTCTTGTTATCCTGTGGCATTACAAAGCGTTTTCTTGTCTAGCCTTGCCTTGTTTCCTGACCTTTTCCTTGTTTCCCAATTATGTTGTTTTGCCACTTGTATTGACCTCTTTGCCTGTGACCACGATGACGATTTTGGATTTTTCTCTTGATACTGTTTGTTCCTGTTTTGACCATTACCTGCATGAGAGTTAATAAACTGCATTTGGACCCTCAACTCCGTTGTCACCTCGATCAATGTTACAGTTTGTTTACTCCGAGTGCATTAAGTTAACTAATGTTAATAATGCATTGTTGAACTATCTTTAATAAATTCTTTATAATATTATTCATACTTTGTTAATGTTAGTAAACACATAAATACCTAACATTACCTAATGTACCATTATTCTAAGGTGTTACCAAATGTTTTAATATCACAGAATAAAGAAGAAATCATTTTTAGCAGGGTTGAAGACCCTTTTTTTGTAAAATAAAACCGTTTTCTCCAAAAATACAGAACTTTTGATATGAATTGTCAATCAATACTGGAATAAATACCAGAAAATATTGTGATATAATGTTAAGATCCCTACTACTGAGCTGTGGAATGCTTGATTCCGATTGGCTGACAATTATCAACTAATATTGCTGTGCAATTAAAAAAAAAAATTACAAAGTGGTGAAATTGAAGTGTCTTTAAGTGCGCACAGCTTTAAAGATATTTATAAGTGTGTTATATTTCTATAGGGGTTATACTTTTAGAGTTATTATATAATTTGAGCACCTTTAATTATTATAAAGATCTATTTTCACATGACAAAATCATCAAAAATATCAAAGTATAACACCAAAAAACTTGATTCCACACTTGTGTTGAAAAATAAACGCTTCCCTATAAGCAGCAAGGAGCATGAGCTTGACAGGCAGCCAGGTGCACCAATACCAGAGAAAGAGAGAGATTGTTACAGTAGAGGATGTGATTTGGCTTTATTTTCGCCCTTTATTTTCAAGCCCTGTCAGTTGAGGCAATATTCATCCTCTTCTCAAGACGATCGCAAAATCCGCGGTTACTTGTGTAAATATACTCAGGTATATTCAGGCAAAGATAACTTCAAATGCCATTAGCTTAGCATCTTCGTTGCACCTTAAAATCAAACATTAAAAAACGGACAATTATAGGAAAACATATGTGGGCCAGAGTTCTTCAGAGAGCTGCGGCCACATTTCTGCACCTCGCAAGTTTATTATTACTTGGAATTTTGGATGACGACACTTGACGAACAACAGGTATATGCGATGCAGTCTAAATGCTCGAAAAGAGGTTGAAATAATGGAGAGGACCGTTCATACAACGCCACCTTGTTAAGGGTTTTTTTTGTGCTTATTTCTATGATAAAACAGGTTATGTTCACACTGAATCTGATCCAAATCTGATTTGTTTTCTGTTCACGTGTGAGTGTGAATAGTCTCATCAAACTGAATGAAAATTATTTAAAAACACAACATTTGATCAAGTATAATAATTTACACTGGCGGAATGATGGCTCACTGGTTAGCACTGTCGCCTCAAAGCAAGAAGGTTGCTGGTTCGAGACTCGGCTGGGCCAGTTGGCATTTCTTTATGGACTCTAACCATGTTGGTGTGGGTTTCAGGTGCTCCGGTTTCCCCCACAGTACAAACACATGCACTATAGGGGAATTGGATGAACTAAAATTGGAAATCAGATTTGGCTATCAGTGTGAACACAGCCAAAAAAAAAAAAAGAAAAGTCATCAATTCAGTGTGCTATTCGACGTACAAAACAGTCCTTCAAAAACCGCCTGCATGTCATGTGCTTTAATCCCAATGATTCCCAATAAACTGTACAGATCTCAGTGCATGGTTTATATTAACCTTAAGTATTGTGCAAAGGGTTTGATGGGTTTGAACTGTGCTATACAGAGTCAATGAGGTATTTCTTAAAATAAAAAAATTAAAAAAACAACTAACGAATACAATAATCAAGACACATTAACAAGCTAAATATAGATTTTAAGGCAAATAGACAATGAATGCCACTTGGATTTTATCTGAGAGGAAGTAGATTCTTGCCAGCAGGGGTCAGTGTAAAGGGGCGACAAATCGCTCTAGTTTCCTCAAATATTAACAAATTGTTTTGAGTGTATGTTCATTTCTGTTGCATTGCTGATGCAGATCACCAGAATTGGACACCCACTTATTCAAACGTAGCTATTTAACGTATTGGCTTGTTCGTATCAATCCATACGATTTCATTCATACATAATTGTTTTTAAAAGGAGGAATGCCCCAAACCCCATCCCTAACCTACCCCTCATTGGCGGATGAGCAAATCATACTAAAAATGTACGAATGAGATTGTACAAATTAATACGAATTAGCCACTAAATTACAAAGTATCAAACTGTCAAGAGATTACTTTGTAATAGTCAAGGTTACAGCAGGTAAAGTTTGATAAACATCAAGCTGAGGCCATATCCACACTAATACGTTTTCGTCAACTTCGTGGACTGTGAAAAAGGAGGCTTTCAAAAACGATGCTTTTCAGTCATGTTGCAGTCAGGTGACCAATTCAGCTTACATGGTGAACGACACTGTAAAGCAGATGTTTTGATGCTTTCCATTCCGACAGCTTTATCAAATATTAATGTCAGTTTGTACATGCTCCATATTGCCTTTCACAGTTGCGACATTTTGGCGTGATGTTTCAAAGAGATGGAAAGTAAATAAACTGCAGGCAGATATGATGCAGGTAAAAGCGTCATACATCTTTGCAAACATGCAGCACATGAACAAAAGCGTTTTCAGTCGTTTTAGGGTGCTTTCACACCTAGATTTTTGTTTAGAAAGCTGGCACGTTTCCTCAGTTAGCGCGGTTCGTTTGGCATATGTGAATCTAGCAATGGCGCTCAGATTTGCGCTAAGTTAATCAATCCGAGATCGCCTGAATGGTCTCATGTCGATTGAAACAAACTCTGGAGCGGATCGATTGTAGTGAGAAAGCAAAGCAATCCGACCCCGGCTATATCACAGAGTATTATAAACATGTAATAGGCATACGGCCATATGAATTAAGTGTAGGGTGACATGTCATTCCTACCAGTAAATATGCATTGGATGTCAAATACGTAAGTGAAAGCATGCTGAACTACTAACAAGAGCTGTTTATTTGTTAGGAAAACTGACCGAACTGCAATCTTGGTTTATCTCTTATTTCTCTCTATAATGTAAAGCCTATAATGCATAATTCTAGCCACGGCTCTGTATGAGAAAGTCTTACCTCTAATTTATAGCTGGTGACGATGTCTGAGAGTGTCACCATTTAAAATTAAAGCGCAACTTCTTGCTTATGATGTCTTATTGCTCATCGTCATAAGGGCGCAGGACAGCTGAGCGGGACTCTGCAAAATAAACCCTGAAACTCTGACCTATGTGAGGAGAGTTTACTCGCACATGGTTTTCCCTTTTAGTCCGTTTAAAAACGGTTTTGCAGTGTGAAAGTGAACCACGGAAACAAAAAAGGTGTGAAAGCACCCTCAGACTGGATGAGCGATTTTCCAGAAAGACTTGAAAACGATAGTGTGGATATGGATCTTTTTAGAAAACACATTTTTTTCAAATATATTAGGATTAGTTTGGACCATAGGTCTCGAACTCAGTTCCTGGAAGGCAGCAGCTCTGCACAGCTTGACCCCAACCATAATCAAACACAGTTCATTTAACTAATCAAGGTGTTCAAGACTCTTTTGAATACCTCGACTATGTGTATCAGGTGTGTTTGAGTAGACGCAAAACTGTGCAGAGCTCTGTCTCTTCAAGGATTAAGTTTGAGACCAGCCTGATCTCACGAGAAAACGTAAGTATTTTACGTTTTGCCAGTATAGTGGCTAATTCAGAGTTCAGTCGTACGAAAATGTACGATTTTTAAAAAAAGAGGCGTGGCACCTAACCCAACCCATTGGGGGATGAGCAAATAACGCTAAATTGTACGAATTAGATCGTACGTGTTCATACAAATTAGCCACTAAATCAAAAAGTTACGAATTGCCGTGAGATTGTGTTGTTGAGACCTATGGTGTAGACGTAGCCTGATATTATCGACTTGCGCAGCTGTGAAAATAACATACTAGTTAACAATTAACTAGTTAATAAATTAAAATAGGTAAAAAAAAAGTTCAAAACACAAGGCGGTGTTGATGTGGTCAACCGATCTCCATTTTTCCAATGTAATGGTTTCCGCTGGCTGTAAACACCATGTAGCATACACATCCCTTCATGGGGACATATCTCTAAACAGATATTGTTAAAAAAGAGACAGTATATACATACAAAATATATACACATCTTCTGGAGGCTTTTCACGTAAAAGAAAGAAAAGTGCAATGCTTAATGCTTACACTTGTCGCTTATACAGAAACCAAAATGGCATGCATTTTGAGAAACGTGGCAGATCTGAAACTAAACTGGGATATTGAAGATCACAGGGACGATTCGTACTGCAGGAGCTCGTAGAGCAGCGGGCCGTCCCTGTACCTGATCCCGACAGTCGCCGGCGTGATGAACTGGAGGATATTTATCGTCCTTCTTAATCGCCTATCCACAAAGTGCGCGTCCCACGCTGGGTAGCGTTTCCTGGGCATGTCGATTTTAATCAGAGGTCCCTCCGGCCGGTATCGGCCCAAGGGAGTAGTGGGCTCGGGCGAGCGCACCTGAAATACAGGCAGACAGGTGTCCATTGTGGTGTCCTCCACCATGGAAGCCCGACTGGGAGTAGGTTGAGACGCCCGAGGACCAGGAGTGGGCGCCATAGGCTCGGCTTCAGGGGGTAAAGGAAGTCCCCAAAGAAGCTCAGCACAACAGGAGCTAGCTAGCACCCTTATTTTAGGTCCCATGGGATGAAGGAACCCATAGTAGACACCCATGAAAACCACCCCTGAGGCGAAGGTTAGGTAAACTCCGCAGAGCACCGGCACTGCATAGGAGTCCGTGGTGATTGGGTCTCGGTAGGCGTACCACAAGCAAGTAAGCACCGTGTTTTCGGCGAGCACCACAAAGTAGTAGATGACCATGCGGTAGCGGGTTCGACCCTCCTTCACGTTGAACCAGCAAAAGATGTAGACTATGCCCACCACCATGTTGAAGAGCACCTCCTCCCATTTGGACATGCAGAAATCCGTGCCTCCGTGCACGATCCAGAACGCCATTGCGCACCAGTGCACGACTACGAAGATGCCGAAGTAGATGTGGAAGATGGAGGCAAAGAGAGCGAAGGAGAGCACCCGTGAGGATATGGTGAAGAGTCTCCAGAAGATGTGGATCAGCGCGCCCCTGTAGCTCATGCTCTTTTTATCATCTCTGGAGTCACGCAGGAGCTTGTGGTATGAAGCCAGGACCCAGGCCAGAGAGAGCAGAGAGGCAACCGAGGAGACACCTGTGGAAACACTCTTCAATGAATACCTAAAAATACACTGGTACAGTTATACAGTAGTCCACATTCGAAGTGAATCAAAAATGTTTTGCAAAATTGTCCTAGGTCAAGAAAGGGTGTTGTTTAATAGTTTTAGGACAACTTTAGATTAAATTTGATGATGAACTTTAAATGTTGACCACTGTACACTTGCAGAGATCAAATCAGAAGCGGTTAGCTGAGACACCAGGGGCCCTATCATACACCCGGCGCAGTGTGGCGCAAGGCGCGGCGCAATAGTCTTTTGCTAGTTTCAGCTTGGCGCAAGAGTCGTTTTGAGGCGTTGCCCTACGCTGTTTAAATAGCAAATGCATTAGCGCTCATATGTGCGCCCATAGGCGTTCTGGTCTAAAAAGGAAGGCGTTCTGAGGCGCACTGCTGACGCGTTGCTATTTTGATAAACTAAAATAGATTTAATATTAGACCAAAACAAACCTGGTCTAAACTCCGGCGCACTGCTTAATAAGAGAGCAACAGGCAAATATCTTTACATATGAAAAAAGTTAAATATTAAGGATATATATAGGATATAATAAGAATAGATATAGGATATAAATATAAAGGATTAAAATATTACAAAACATATTATTTTCTAGCCTACATAAACATGAAAAACCACTGCTTTTATGCCTTCTTCATCTTGGAAGGCTTTTTCAGTTCCTTCATAACAATTTGCTTTTGTATAATGTTATTATTATTAGCAGTATTATTTATTATATCCATATTTATATTTGTTTTATTAAAAACAAGCTTAGATTTGCCCACCTGTCAGGTTTTAGAGCAGGGGTCACCAACCCTGTTCCTGGAGAGCTACCTTCCTGCACATTTCAGTTGCAACCCTGACCAAACACACCTGTTTGTAATTATCAAGTGCTGCTTTAGGTACTATTAATTGGTTCAGGTGTGTTTGATCAGGGTTGGGACTGAATTCTGCAGGAAGGTAGCTCTCCAGGAACAGGGTTGGTGACCCCTGTTTTAGACCATATGGGGCACAGCATGTGTTTTAGGATATAACAGGTTTTTGAGCACACTTCGTTATTATTGTTCACTTATTCGTTTGCTGGAAATTAGAACTGAATTTAGAAAAAGTTTTGAAACGAATATTTGCGCTTAACAAACGAAATTAATTATTTATAGACTAATTGATGTCTGTGCGTAGTAGATGCTCTGTTTAACAGTTTTCTGTTAACTGTTAACTGTTTGCTTGTGAAATGCTCATTTTTTCCACTTAGACTTACTTTGCGTCCTGTAAATAGCGAATGCGCTCTTGGCGCGACACAGCTGGCTCTTAAAGGGAATGGGAGATGAGACTCTAATTGGTTTATTCTCAAAACACACCTATAACTCATTAAGAAAATAAACTCAACCCTTTTAGACCCTTTTAGGTAGTTTAAACGGTAGGCTACTAATAATTAATTCGCTATTAATTAATTAATTATTCATAATCGAAAATCGAATCGTGCCTTTAGAATCGAAAATGTAATCGAATCGAGGATTTGGAGGATCGTGACACCCTTAGTGTTAAAGCTGTTATAATCTGTCAGATCTGTCAAGCGTGAGAGAAAAACGTTATTGTAAGCCATGTTTCTTTTCGTTCTGTGTAATCACGTGCCCCAACAAAATATATTTAAAATAAACAAAACCATATGAGTCTTTGACTGCTTTCTTTAATAACTCCATTACACAATACTTGTACTTTTACCTTCAGTACTTAAGTAGTACATTTTGAACTTAACTACTTGCAATACTTAAGCACCAAAAATGTTGAATACTTTAGTACTTCCACTTAAGTATGGTGCTTAAAGAGCACTTCAACTTTTACTCAAGTCACTTTTTTGATAGAGCACTTGTACTTTCAATTAAGTCTGGATCTCTAGTACTTTATACATCTCTGATCATAATTTTAAAACTGATTAAAAAGATATTTATTTGCACTGAAAATCCACATTTAAAATAAACAGTGATTTAGCGGTCTGGTTCATACTCACACTGCAGGGTCTCGGCCCGGTTCTTCTGGATCATTATACAGAGTTGTAGCACCAGTTGGGGGGCACTTTCCAGAAAGGTCTCGAGCAGACGCAGCATGTTGACGTCAGCGTACTCGTACATCATGGCCCAGTAGAAACGCCGCCTGTGCTCCTTCTGCCGCCGGCTCTGGATGCCCAGATACATGGTGCGAATATACCTGTTCAGAAGATCAGAACATTATTACACACACATACAGCTGAAGCCAGAATTATTAGCCGTCCAGTTAAATTTGAATTCTTTTATATTTGTTTCCCAATTTCTATTCAAAAGCATAGAAGATTTTTTTATAATGACTAATTTCTAATAACTGATTTATTTCATCTTTGCCATGATGACAGTAAATAATATTTGACTAGATGTTTTCCAAGATACTAGTATTCAGCTTAAAGTTATATTTAAAGGCTTGACTAAGTTAATTAGGCAAATTAGAGTAATTAGGCAAGTCATTGTATAACACTGGTCTGTTCTGTAGAGCGGTGGTTCTCAACCTTTTTTTGCCAGAGACCCCCTTTTCCCCTTGAAAATATTGTAAGGCCCCCCTCCACATTTAATGATATTATCGCTCATATAAGTTTGCGATAATGATGACAAAAAATGTTGTTTTCAGACAAAATGTATGTTTTTTTTCTATATCTAGATATGTTTATGCACAAACAATAGCCTAATGTAAAATATAAGAGCAAAACGTTGGTAGGCCTTTTATAACTGAAAAACGTAAGCCTTTGGCCTTTACATTGGCCTTATTTAAAATTCAATAACTAAATTATTAGTATTTACGTTGGTGTATGAGGGAAAAAATATCACACTGCTATCCCTGCTACGAGTGTGTTATTGCGTTTATACAACAGTTTGACTGCATAATTGTGTATATAAAAACAAAATCAAATTTGGAGAGTTTCAAAAACCCTTTTGTATGAGGAACTACTTTCTTCCACGTTGGATTCAAATCATAAGCTGACAGTTAAACAGCTGAGCAAGCATCTTTTAAAGATTCTAATGACACTTTAGATCTGTAGCAAAAAGCTTAGAATGGCCAAGAGGCGGCACTCAATAGAACGTTCCATTGCAACAGCAGCGCACAGTAACAGCCCCGGATTCCGCCATTTTGGAGTGAAAGCGATCAGCTGTCCATTGGATCTTATTGCTGTCGCGATGGCAAGCAGCTGCTTTGTTTTTTATTTCTATACTTAAAAAGCACATTAAAGCTGAGATACATTCTGACAGATGAAAAAAACATCACTTACTATGACAATCATCAGCACTTTTAATAGATTATTTTACATACTTATAATATGCTGTTGTTCTATTGGAGTTTTCATTCCAAAATGGCCGCTTCGCCATCTAGTGGCTTTTTCCCAAATTGCACTAGAGTATCGCCTCTTGGTGATTCTATGCTCTTTGTCTGTAGTGTCGAGATATATCCAGCTGCAGGCCCGCAGAACCACACACGTTTTAGGCACACACAATCTAGGACACACAATATAGGCAAACCATATATGGTTACGACGGATGTTAATGTTATTACCATCTTTTTGAACATCGTCATTGATATATATATATATATATATATATATATATATATATAAATATATATATATATATATATATATATATATATATATATATATATATATATATATATGATTAATAAATATTGTACACAATAAACAATAGTGTTTACTTCATTTCACAAATATTGCGATTGAGACGGCCGAATGGGGAGCATTGTGTCCGATCGCCATTCAATATAATAGAGTGAACAGTTTTCTATCAGTCATCATAGCTGATCAGCCATTATTATCTGACAATAATATGGCAGATACTCGTTTCCTGGCCTTGCTGAATGAACTCATTTGGACAGGTTTAATTATTTTTAATGGAATAATTTATGATGAAGGAAATAATAGCAAGTTAATATAGGCAATTATGGCAATAATACATTATATGTAATAAAAATCTTTTTACATGTAACAAATGTATAACACTATATTAATATTTACTCAAGCTATTTTATAGTGTTTATTAGCTTAATTTTCTAAGAACCATTTAATTAATGATTTCCCACAATTAATACTATAGTAATTTAATACTACAGTAATAGGAAACAAATAGGAACAAATTAACTATTAATAATAAAAAAAATTATATATATATATATATATATATATATACATATATATATATATATATATATATATATATACATATATATATACATATATATATATATATATATATATATATATATATATATATATATATATATATATATATATATATATACATACAGGGGCACAACTACACATTTACTGAGGGGTATGCGGGTTCAAATTTTGTGTGATCCCTCTTATTTTGGCAAACTAATAATTAAATTAATTAATTAATAATAAATGAAGACAAATTTTCAGATTAACCTTATAACTTTTGACATTATGTATGATTTGACAGTTTATTTTGATAAAAATAAAAACAAATCTAAACAGTTACATCTACATGAACAGTCTAGGCTGTGTGACTGCATGTTATTGTGTTAAATGATTTTGAATTAAACAATAACAATGTTATATTTGTATAAAATGCAAAATAATGTTTTTTAACAAAACATATTTATTTATTTTTATTATTTAAAACTTTTAATAAGGATAATTTTAAAAATAGTTTTGGCACAATGGCGCCCCCCCCCCATGTGTGGCGCCCCTATGCGCCGCATATACTGCATACCCCCTTTTTGCGCCATATATATATATATATATATATATATATATATATATATATATATATATATATATATATATATATAACAGCTGTGACAGTTTAGTCAAAGATAGTAGTTTATATATAAACTTATAATTATAATCAGTTAAGATAATCAGTTTATAACTATATATATATATATAAATAAATAAATAAATAAATAAACCAAGTATGATAATATTAAGAGCTTGAATTAGTTTATTACACTTAATCCAACAATTAGACGGTCTGTTTTCTTTGTGTATAAGGACACAGGAATAAAGTCATAAGTGTCTTTAACCAATTATTTTAATTTTTGAGTTCAGAAACTGCAGAGATGTTAAAATGATCGTTGCGATATAATAATAATAATGACTGAAATGGGAAACCATATTTGTGAAATTCAATAGGTGGCGATAATGCTAAAGAGTTAGTTACCATATATGGTTTGTCTGCTTGTTGCTGGCTGTATGTGGGCGGAGTAATACACAAAGGGTAAAGAGGCTGCTGATATTACTTAAATATTCAGCCAACCAGATTCAAAAACCAGACAGAATTGTTGTACAGATATATATTTTGACTTTATTTTACTTCAGTTGGAATGCATTTAGAAACCAAAACAATCAAAAAAAAAGCTTTTCATGATTTCATTTAGGCTGTGTGATCTCTGCATTGCTCATACACTATGAAGGGGGATAAACTATGAAGGGTGTGAAATCACAGTATATCACATATTTCACAGCTTCCATTATAACACTGCATCCATTTACAGAGAGCGTAGGATGTTTCTGCACTATGATGATTAATGGCCAATGTTCACTGTATGCAAACAAAACAGACAAGCCTCTTTATGTTGATGTACAGCTGATAATAACTATACTGCCTGAACCCAGATATTACAGAGTCTGCATTTAAAATAGCTTCAGGCCCAGTGTCAAACAAAGCTCTCCAACATTAAAACACACCGAGTCAGTCAGCTTATCTGCTTTCTGTTTCCAGCTGAATGAGTCTCTGAGCCACAGATATTGATCTGGATGAGATGGAAATGGCTCAGGTTACAGTTATGTTGGCTTTCATGACATCCAAACAGCTTCCTGCTTTAATCGATAATAAAAAAAAAAGCCTTAAAAGTGTGGAGTGCATGTTGCAAAATGTGGTGGTGCAAGGGATGGGTACTGAAACTCAGTATTTTATCGGTATCGGTGCTACATTATAAAAGACCGAAGTATCAATAAGCCCTGACGTTAACAGTTCTGCTATCGGTACTGGAGAATTATTGCTGAATAAACATTACTTAGAGGAGCATAATTTAACTGATCAACGTTTTCTATATTAGGATATTTGATATTCTTCTGCAAAGTTGGCAAACTCACATGAGAAATGCTCGTGTTTCCGGCGAGAGCATCAAGTATAAAAACCTTCACAGTTCTCTGCTGTGTGCGGAGTTCGTAGGCTTGCAAAGTGAAACCAAACGGGTTGCATTTCCTAAGTGGACAGTGATAATACACGTTGCTACAAACGCAATAAGTTGTTTTCTTATATAAGTGGAAATGCAAGCAATCTGGCTAAGTGACATTATCTTTCAAAAGTGCATTAGTTACAATGCAAAGTAATGAAATGTTTTTGACTGCCTCACTACTAACGGTAAGGTTACATCATCCACATCATTATGCCAGCAGTTAATCACCTATATTAGTATAATATCAATAGTTAAATAAACACAGACATTCAGTATCAGTGAAAACTGTCTTTTTCAGCAGTAGCCTAAATAAAAGTTCAACATTAGAAATGCTTTTACATCAGCTTTATTTACAAATATAACCTAGGAATAACCTAATAATAAACTATGCTTATTAGGAAATGACAAAAAAGCTTATTTTTACATTGCAAGATGCTCCAAAACACAGTTAACTGCCAAAACACTGTTAACTCATTTATGTGAATGTGTTATTGAAAACTCATTAACATTATCTGATTATTTAACTGCATTTTGCAACTCAAAGAGGGTATTTTCAACTGTAGGGAGCACAAGAAACCAAGAAAGATCCCGACTTCTGCCAGAAAAGTCAAAAATGTTGATTTTCCCCCAGAAGAATGGTTAAAAACTTAATTTTCCTTCAAACCATTGCAAATTCTTTCACGGAAATTTTTTTTATTTGTTTTACAATTGTGGCGATTTAGTGGCGCAGTAGGAAGTGCTGTCGCCTCACAGCAAGAAGGTCGCTGGTTCGAGCCTTTGTTGGGTCAGTTGGTGTTTCGGTGTGGAATTTGCATGTTCTCCCCACGGTCGCGTGCGTTTCCTTCGGGTGCTCCGGTTTCCCCCACAGTCCAAAGACATGCGGTACAGGTGAATTGGGTAAGCTAAATTGTCCATAGTGTATGAGTGTGAATGAGTTGTGTGTGGATGTTTCCCAGAGATGGGTTATGGCTAGAAGGGCATCCGCTATGTAAAAACAAAACAAAAAAAAACGTGCTGGATAAATTGGCGGTTCATTCCGACCCCAGATTGATGAAGGGACTTTTGTGGTGACGCGGTGGCGTTGTAGGTGGTACTGTCACCTAACAGCAAGAAGTTTGCTGGTTCGAGCCTCGGCTAGGTCAGTTGGCATTTCTTTGTGGAGTTTGCATGTTCTCCCTACGTTCGCGTGGGGCCATTTCTCCTCTGTTTTTGAGGTGATGTGCATAAGTAATCCTTTTATATGTCTGACGTGGTCCAAACAGTGAATTATGTTTGATCAAACAAAAGAATAGTGAAATATGAAAACAATGATCGGTCCCTGTGGTTTGTACAGCACCTCTCATCAGTTGGAAAACAATAACTTTTGCATAGATTATGGTAGAGACATTTTTCTTTTTTCCTATGATTACAGACATGTGCAGGAACCATCAAAATTAATTACAGCAAGCTAAACCACACAGAACCTAAACGGTACACTTTCAAATTTGAGATTATAAAAAAAATACAAAAAGGGCCTCTTTTTAAGGTGTTTATTATAACACAGACAACATATACTATTTTAAACACTTTCAATGGTGTTTTATGAAAATTCAAAGGGTTTTCTTCAAACTGATACCAAATGTTTGCATTCACACCTCTGCATGTGGATTTGGGAAGCTTTTAAATTTGGGTAGGCAAAATCCAGGCGGAAATCCCAAAAAAGCAGCAGAGTTTAACTGGTAAAGATAATAATTGTAAATGTTTATTTATTTTTATTTTTTTTCCATTATCACTTTTACATATTGTTTCAACTATTGAGTAAAAAGCTTAAATAGAGAGTTGATTCCTGCCTCATCCTTGATCTGTTGCACACATTACACCTGTCTCACCCAAATGTTACAGCATCCCACTTAAACATATTAAACACATAACATTCTGTAAAAGAAACTCATCTTAAAACAAAATTACAAAACATAGCAAACAAGCAGGAAATACAGATAATCATGAACCTCCCAACTGCACTGATCTCTGTCTCTCCACAATATAAATCTATAGCAAAACTACAGATTCTTCCCAGACTCTAAACACACAGAATTACAGAGACGTGAGACTCATTTCAGATGAAAGACACGCACGCTTGTGAGGAGTTTCCCTGCTAAATCCTTTCAGGGCAATACCGGGAGAAAAAAATCAAAGCATTTCCACTGGTTCATATCAGCAGACAAACACACAGAGAGATAAAGCTTCAAAGTACAAATTGTGTCTCATTCCTTCTCAATTCCAGAGCGCAAAGTTGATTTTTAAACCATTGTGTTTTGTTCAAACTGACTACCCTTTCATTATGTTAGGGGCTGTTTTTGCCCTATTGACTTTCATTACAGTGGCATTGTTTGATTGTAAAGCCTTGACAGCATATAACAGAGCTATTCAATTAGTTTGTCATGGGGGCCAGTTCATGAAAAGCATTCCAAATGAAGGGCCGGAGAGATATGACTTGCAATATGAGTGATCACACAACAGCATATAAGAGCCCATGTGCTGTATTTTTGCTCCTTAAGACAGCCGCTTTGTATTTTTCTACATCAAAATTTTAATATATTGTATTTTGAAACTACATAATATCCAACCCTTCCTTTAATCCGTGAAAGGCCCCTGTGCATGCTTTTTCGTTTCTCGAACGTCTCTCGCGAGTGCTGTTCTCGCGTCAACCCACCAGAGGCCGCTGTCTGACTGACTGAATAATTGACTGCGTGACCGGCCAATCAGTTGACCCACCCTTCTCCTTCCTTGAACCCAACCAGTTTTACCGATTAACCTGTGATATTTCGTGATATTTCGCTCACTTCCCTAAACTCGAGCAACAATTTAGAAAAGCCGTCTAGCCGTCTTTTTTTTTACCACGTTTTCGAATTTCACCACGTTCTCACCCTGTTATGAACTCGTTTGCTTTATTTTTTGGATTCTGTTTTTGTCTTAGCTGATTTCTGGAACCGCTCTACCCGGACTCGAACCGGACACCTTTGTCAACTCCTCCTCTCTGCATCTGAAGTCCGCCGACGCACACGATGAGCTGACCGGACAAACTGATTGCGGCGGGAAAGCCCTCCACATGGAGGTAAGTGGTCAGCCAGCAAGCGTGAAAGGAAACGGCGTCACACCGCCCCGTAGCGTTCGCTTAAAAAAATGAAATGCAGCCATACGTACCTACCGCGCGATATTTCGTGGTCTCCAGAAACGTCAACAGGACTACATTTTCAGAATGAGCTTGGGTTGATAATATCAGTGCAATAGTCCAAAAGGCTTTTTTTTTTGTTTTTTGTTTTTTTTTTACAAAAATTCAAATGTTGTATTTCAAAGAACAACAAAAACTGAATTGCTTAAGTAGGCTTCTTCTACATTCAGACAATTTCACAAATGTTGTGTTTTGAACTGCATAATAATTATCGATGCATTAATTATAGATTTTGGTTGTACGAGTATATAGTCTGAAAAATAATCATGGTTTCACGGTTATCCCGTCTAATGTTAATTAAAGCTATATATTAACTAAGAATTTAAATAAACTGTTGTTATCTTCTGCGTTTGTACATACATAATCATTTTAATAATTTGTAATAATTCATCTAACATATCTTTTGTTTACATTGCACTGAAAGCCACGCACAACTCTCACCGTTATGGCGTGAGATGTTTTCTACTCGGTCCGTCTGGAAGGCACGAGCGCATCTCTCCGGTTGGTACACATATATTCTAACATTGGAAATAACGAACTTGTGTGCGGAAAACATGCGAAATTTAAATGACTGACCTGCTGCTAAAGTTAATCCAGTGTTCGTGCGTATTAGCCTTGATGTAGAAGCTTGAAACTTTAATCTAGCGCAACAAAAACGTGGCATTGAGAAGCCTTTACGATTAAGTATCCAAATCTTTTCGGCTGCTCGCACTTAATGTCAGGTGACTCATGCTCTGCGCAGCCTTTAACTGCAGCTCGTGCTGTATTAAACAGACAAACGTCACTTCATAACTATAGCTGCCGTTTTTCGACTGAACTAAATTTATTTTTGATGTCTTGGTCACACTATTTGCACAGCAGAAACAAATTGCCTCGGGGGCCAAGCTCAGCCCGCGGGTCGCCAATTGAATAGCCCTTGCATATAATCATGCATTCTTGATTGTTGGTGGTTTCCTGTTGAGAAGACATTAAATGTGTCATTTTTACTAGATCTGTGAACCTACACTAGTCTCACGGTTAGGTTCGGTTACGATTATCATGCCATCGATTCGGTTCAATTCAATATCGCGGTGCATCACGGTGCATTGACGGTGCTTTTCATACACAGTTTTTTATTTTCTTCACAGCAGCAGTTCTTGTATTAAAATGTATGAATATATTTATTTTTATATATTATTTGTAATACAATTTTGTCATTTAATACAAAGTCAGACATATAAACTGTACCTTTAAACAACACGAGCATTTAGCAAATAATATAAACAAATATAAATATCCCGCTAACTTTCTGATCCTTGTCTAGTTCTCTTACACCCCTTTGATTGGTCACACCCTTAACAAAAACGGTTGCGACTGGCTCTTGCGCGCTGCGCTCATCAAAGATGAGTGACGCTGATAAGCGGCAGGCGGCAGCGGCGATCACAGCTGATCCATGTTTCTGTATCCAGAAGTAACGCAGTAAAACAGCCGAGAGGAGAAGAAAAGTCACGCCAGCAGGTCAAATGGGCCACAGTGTGTGTGTGTGTGTGTGTGTGAGAGAGAGAGAGAGAGAGAGAGTGAGAGAGAAATGGAGTACTTTCATTCTCTCAATCGCAGTGAAATAGGGGCTTCTGCTTTAAATGTCAGTGAAAGACTGATCCAGCAAACACACAGTTAAATTGTGCAGTTTGTGAGCTTTAAGTAGTTGGAGCGTTGTAAATACTCGCGCTCGCCTCCCTTGCGACAGATCGCATATGACATAAATGACGTCACTACATAATAACCAGTTATGATTATTACTGAACCGATACTGAATTGTCTGCATCTGCATTGCGGTGCAACGAAGAAACAATTAGTTTTGACACCCCTAATTTTTACTGTTGATCATCAGTTGGCAGCATTAACCCTTTAGATAGGCCTGTGCAAAAAAAAAAGTTTTTTTGGCTTTTATCAAATTCTCTTTAATGCAAGTAATTTCACTCGCCGACCATCTTTAAAACACCTCTCAGGCAGTATGCTCGGTCAAATTCTCCGAAACTGTTTGCCAAGCTTATGATTACATTTCATATTTATAACCACCAACAACAACTGTCTCAAATGATTTGTTTCTAAATTGTCCAAATCAAACAAAATCGGCATATTTTTAGGTTGCCCAAGCTAATGAGCATGCACATGATTACAACACCACAAAAATGTTGTTTCCGAAATGCCTAGTGGTACTTAGGCAAAATACTTAGGCGATAAAGGCAAGTATACTTAGGCGATATAGGCAAAAGACTTGGGCGATATAGGCAAGTATGCTTATTGTATATGTCAATTGCGAAAGAAATGATCGATAAAAGGTTAATAAACCAAAAAAAAAAAATCTGATAAACCAATGTGACAGCTCTAGGCGCTGTGTGATGTGCGTGCACACGAGGGGAGTCAGATTTAGATACAACACCAGCACTGCATGTTCCTTCATGTCGCGTCAGTGATGGATCGTTCTTGAACGATTCATTCATTTTGAACAAATCTTTTGTATGACTCAGGGAGTGAATCATTCATTTGCGCAAGCGCACATTTGTCCAAGTGGAGTTCGCGTGCGACCTTGGAGTGGTCTGTTTCGTGCAGAATGTGCATGTGTGGCCTCAAACCATATCGATATGAACGATATTGGATAATCCCGCATCGTATTGATATATCCCCAGAACCCGATATACAGCCCAGCCCTGGTGCTACTGTGTGCTGACATATAGCACCGTTGTGCTAATAGCGAACCCAGTTTGATTCCCGGCTCGAGGTCCTTTGTCAACCCTTCTCCTGTCTCTGCTCCCAATACTTTCCTGTCTGTAACCTCCACTGTCCTGCACATTAAAGGTGAAAAAAGCACAGGTTTCAGGCTTTATTTGGATACATTTCCTATGTCTGTGAAGCAAGTATTCACTCAGATTCCAGTGTGTTTGTTGGCCACCAAACTGCGGTAAAAGCACACGTCTGGTCCTGGAGAAACGTCAGTCTATTGCGATCAATGATTGGCAACTGAGGAGTAGGTGGGGCATCACTTACCATATGGACCGTTACAGTTTTCCCCATTCAAAACTATACGAGTGACATGTCTTGTGTATTCTATAGTCTTTGGTTTTATATTGAGTTCAATTGATTAAAACAGCAGATTATAGTGTGCAGAAATACAATGACTATGTTTACTATGTTCTGAGAGCTGAGCTGCCTATATTGATTTTCTCAAACACATCAAGGTAAGTGTGCATAGGTCTATCTTAAGCTGGAATTATACTCGCCCCTGGCGCCGCATCGCGCACCTCCGCTGACGGCGTGCGCCCCTCGCGAAACGGCCGAGGCTTTTATACTCGCCGCGTTCGCCATTGTGATATTCTTTAAAGCGACAGGGGCCGGTCAAAAGAAACCCACCTTAAAATCAGACGGATAAACAGAGAAGTAGGAACTTTCCGGAAGTACGTCATATCATAATGTCGATCAAGATTTTTAAACTAATTATTTGTATTGTTTTTATAAATTATTTTAATAATTATAAGCATTTTTATAACCTTTAAGATTTTTTTTAATCAAACTTTGATGCATCACTTGCTTTTGTCCATATCTCTGACAGTTTTACCTTTTAAAGTTTCTTACAATATTAATCACAAGAGAACATGAGTTGCTCTACAAATATAATGTTATTATGGCAGGGATAAAAGCAAAAAATAAAAAGTACACTTGCTAAAAAAAAATACAGATGTATTACAAATACGATCCAATAACATGCGTTAGTGTAAAAGCTATGACTGGTGTAAAAACATAATCTGTAATTGTGTACCCGGGTCTACACTTTTGCTATGATTTTGTTTGGCATAAACAAACTTATCCCTCAGGTTTTTTTCCAATTTTTTTTAACATAAACTTTCCTCCTTTCCCACTGCTGTTGTTATTTCTAGCAAATAATTATTGGTAATCACTTGCTTTTGTTCAGATCTCGGACAGTTAACCTACTAAAATGTATTAAAATATTAATGACAACAGAACATGAGTTGCTCTACAAATAAATGATTTATTATCGCAAAAATAAAAGTAAAAAAAACACACTTACTAAAAAATACAGATGTTTTTAGATTTAGCCCGTTCCACAATTCACACATTACTGTCTGGCTAGTTTCTGTCCTATTCTTATGCTAAAAAGGCAGCGATGGTCCAACATTCCTGACCATTATCAACAATATAGAAAAACAGGGCATCAGTATATTGTATTCCTTTCCAGTTACCAAAAATAATTTTGTGACTTCATTATAGTTTTGTAACTATTAAATTCTTTTTAATACAAAATTAAACAAAATACATCAGTGTAAAACCTATGACTGGTGGAAAAACATATTCTGTAATTGTGTACATTTTGCCATGGCATCTTTTGGTTTTAATAAACTTATTCTTCAGGTTTTCCCAAACCTTTTAACAAAAACTCTATTTCCCATGGCTGTTGCAATTTCTAGCCAAGAGTTATTGATTATCTGGTTATCTCTCTGATCACGAGTCATAGGATGCGTGTATAGTCGTACTGTTTCAGATAAAATCTCTTCAAAGTGGTTCATATTCAACTCAAATCGCTGTTGCGGCGCCGTGTGCACTCTTCGCTCGAGTCTCAAAAAATGCCCGACGCACCGCCAGCTGAAATCATGCAACGCGCACCCAAAGCGAACCTCCGCAAACTCCGCAATGACGTCAAATTCGCCGTGCGCACTCAAGCGAACAAGCTGACGCGTCGTGTATAAACCAAGTTTTACACTCTCTCACACACTGACTACACTCCATATAAAAGCCAGAAACTAAGGTTCTTTTGCACTGTAACTGTAGATCAACAGTAAAAGTAACTCATGATCCTTTTTCAGTCCTTCATGGTGTTCCTCAAGGGTCAGTATTGGGGCCACTTTTATTTATTATTTATATCCTACCTTTAGGTCATATATTTCGTTCTTTTGGCATACATTTTCATTTTTATGCAGACGATACACAAGTTTATATCTCCACAAAACCTACAACATCGCACCCCCCTTCTGACCTTACCAAATGTCTAAATGAGATTAATAAATGGATGACTAATAATTTCATAAAGTTAAATGCCAGTAAAACCGAAGCCCTCTTGGTTGGCTCAAAATCTGTTTTATCCAAAGCTCAATCTTTTACCCTGTTTGTTGATAACTCCCCAGTCAATTTCTCAACCCACGTGAAAAGTCTTGGGGTTATACTGGATGGCATGCTCTCATTTAGTTCTCAAATTAGTAATATCTCACGTTCTGCCTTTTTTCATTTGCGTAACATTGCAAGACTTCGCCCTTCACTATCTCAACAAAGTACTGAAGTGCTTGTTCATGCTTTGGTTACATCACGGATTGATTACTGTAACTCGCTTCTCTCTGGTATTCCTGATAAACAACTTCATAGACTACAGTTGATTCAGAATTCAGCGGCTAGGATAGTTACCTGCTCGCGTACTTCTGATCACATAACTCCAATTCTCTTTCACCTGCACTGGCTTCCTGTTCACTATCGCATACAATACAAAATCCTCCTCTTAACATACAAAGCTCTTCATAACCTGGCCCCTCGCTATCTGTCTGATCTTCTTCAATTGTACACTCCTTCACGCTCACTGAGATCATCTTCTGCTGAACTGTTATCTGTCCCACACTTTAAGATGAAGTCATTTGGAGGCAGGGCTTTTAGTTGTACAGCACCAAAGTTATGGAATTCCCTGCCTTTGCACATTCGCCAGGTGGACTCTGTTTCCAATTTTAAATCTCAGATAAAGACGTTTTTGTTTAGGATAGCTTTTAATGATTTGCTGGTTTAATTTTATGCTGATTGTCATTTTTACTGCTTGTATTTTTATGATGTACTTGTAATCTGCTGTAAGGTGTCCTTGAGTGCTTTGAAAGGCGCCTAAAAATAAAAGGTATTATTATTATTATTATTGTACCTCTTCCCAACAGTGAAAACCACCAACAATCAAGAATGCATGACTATTTTAGAGTCATGGCTTTGCAATCAAAAAGTGTGATTATAATGGAAGTCAATGGGGAAAAAACAGCCCCCAACATAATGAAAGGGTAGTCAATTTGCCCAGAGTTTATTGTTGAGTTAAATTTTCAAAGCATTTTTCCAAAATATGTGTCAAAATAAGATTTGCCATCAAAAATCATTCCTTTTACTGAAACACAGAGAAACTTGTGGCCAAATTAAGACTCAAAATCACCCCAGAGTGGATGAAAACATCCCCAACAGCACACAATCGTTAAACTAAATCAAGTTATTAGTAGAGGCAGTGAGAATTGAGAAGTGTACCATAAAAGAGTGTACAGACAATGTGTATAGACAGAGAGGTGAACTTACACTCGTCTCGTCCTGGAAGCCTCTTTCTGTCTGTCTTGCCCTGCGAGAGTAAACCTCCCTGTCCCAAACCAAACTGCTTCTGTCTAGACCATCGGTCCATCAGGGAAACTAAAGCAAAACAAACAGAACATAATGGAGTCATGAAATGAGAATGGGGTGAGGGAGAAACACACAAACAACCAAACTGCAACAGAAGCATGGGATCGAGCAAACAGCAAATGAAAATGGGTAAAAGGAAACCAAAAGATTAAAAAGGCATACGTTAGATATTCGTCATGCGGACAGATCTAGATACTATAGGGTCGTTCTGTGTCACATCAACCACATTTCTAGCTAAAATGATTGGCAACAAGCAGAAAAGCAAACCGAAATAGTGAGGAAAGCCAAAAATAATACCTTTGATACGTAACTTTAGCGATTTTTGTTGTATTGTATTTAGGAAGGCATCAAATTTTAGGCCACTAA
Source organism: Danio rerio (assembly GCF_052040795.2). Taxonomy (NCBI): domain Eukaryota; kingdom Metazoa; phylum Chordata; class Actinopteri; order Cypriniformes; family Danionidae; genus Danio; species Danio rerio. Next base: position 6,692,277 of record NC_141037.1, read on the forward strand.
AATTGATTGTTCGAAGTAGGGTGGTCACGATACCGGAATTCTATACCAATCAATACTAATATGTTAAAAACGTCCATTTCCCGTTAACATTTGAGCGCGTTTCTAAAAACAGCACTGATTTGCCATTGCGCTCACATGCTCAACAGAAATAACTGTGATTGGCTGTGAAGGTCATCAGTTTACCGAACTCACCACTGTTTACTAAGTGTGACCACAGATGCAGGGACACTGGAGCATTTCAAAGTCACGTTGATCAGCTGGATTGTCTATAAGCTGACATACGAGCGATCCGCTGATGAATCACCGCTTTAAAGCGCTCCAGTGTCCCTGTATCTGTGGTTACATTCTTGTTACATATTGAGTAGAGCTGCACAATTAATCGTTATAAGATCGCGATCTCGATTCGACTCCCTAGACGATCTTAATCTAGCATTTCTACGATTCTGTCAATCATATTTTCAAGTTCAGGAGAGAAGAAAAGGCGGCTGCACGAGTCTCTTCATTGTTTCACACACGTTGCTCAGTGACATTGACACCTCCAAATGATGTTGAATGAGTTACATACAGTATTTATAAGGTATAATTCACCTAAAATGTTATTTTTGTCTTAATTTAATGATGATTTTGCGGCCGGGAAATCACACGTGACTTGAGCTGCTGACCGTGAGCTGTTATCACAGAGAGGGCGCGTGCGCGCTCTACACAATGATAGTAGATACTTAAAATCAAATGTCTGATTTTACCAGTGAATAAAATGATCTAATATGACAGATTGCAAGCATATATCTCAAACATAATTCAACATCAGAATCATTATAAGTAGAATAGAATTATTTATAGAAACCAGTAGACCTACACATAACATTCCCTAGTAGCAAAGAATTCTGGCCCAGATTTGGCATAGAGCTGGCACAGCAGGCATTCATCCGGCACTGGCATACAGCATGTGGGCCAAACATGGCCCGGGTTTGGCAGAGGTGGCACCGTCTTTAAGGCTGCACACAAGATTTGGGCCAGATGAAAAATGTAGTATTTGGCCCAGATTTAAAAATTTGATAAGTGGGCCATGTGAGTTTGGCCAGTCTTGACCCACATTTAAAATACACTAAAATCATTTTTGAGTAAAGAAAAAAAATTCTACCAATCAGGTCACTTTGAGAAAAAGCGTGCCCATAGTGTGCCTAAAGCGCATCACTCCATGGGTTTATCAATTTCATTGCAATCGTGACACACCAACCTATCTGGCCCAGTTCAGGCCGAGTTATGAGTTATTAACTTGGCTGAGACTTGGCCCAGATATGGTCCATGTTTGGCCCTTGTCTGAAAGCCAGATTTGGTCCTGTCATGTACCATAATTCACTGCGGCATGTGGGCCAAGCAAAACCTGATTGTGTGGGCCAGAGCTGGGCCAGAGAAATTTTGCTATGTGGGTTATTATCGATGTTGTGCCATATGTTTGTTTTTACCAGACCTTTATTTTACATCTACAGAATCGTGAGAGAATCGTGATCTTTATTTTAAGCAAAAAAAATTGCGATTCTCATTTTAGCCAGAATCGTGCAGCTCTAATATTGAGTAACATTATTTTGACAATGCTAGTGTGTATTGTTCCTATGTATGTTGTAGCCTCTATTATCTGTCTCTTTCTCTCTCTCCACATGAGCGGAGATCAGGTGCAGCTGTAAGAAGGGCGGCGCCAGTTATAAAAGCACGCTGCTGGCGCTGCTCATCAAGTTCTCTTCCTGTTTCCCCTTGCTGTGGAGTGTGTGAGTTCTCAGTGTGGCAGTGATATATTTCTGTCTGAAACCTTTTTCCAAAGTAATCTGGTGAGATACTCTGTTAAATATGGTAATAGGGCGGTAACTTGCATTAGCGGTGGCTGATCGTTTATTTCCTGTCTACAACCCTGTTTCAAAGTCATTTGGTGAGATACTCTGGCTGTTTCTGAATATGCGTTCTTCATCGGTCTTGCGTCCTCGTGTTCTCGTGCAACGTCATCATCAGCTGCCTAAGTTCAGTTTCAATACTCAAGACCGCAAGTACGGAGGACGCGTGAAACTTCCCGGATGTGTTCTTGATATCAAGGACGCACCAATGCAGACTTGAGCACCGAACTCGCTCTGGAAGTCCCAGAAGTCATTGCGACTGGAGGTGGGAAGCGCAGCATTTTATTTAGATTTATTATTAAAGTTCAGAGATAAAAATTATTTACCTCAGGAGTTTCCCTAAAGGAAATGGTGAAAGTAAAGATCACCATGAACATCTTAATAAAGGAATAAATTAAGGGTGTTTGTTTGCTGAAATTCGTATTAAAATCTGTTTTATTTATATTGTGCAGGGTATATTTATAATGTTTTTATGCAAAGTATATATTTTGAAGAGGGGAAAAACAATAAATCGTTGTATGAATGCTGTAATGTTTAAATAATTTACCATTTAAAACGCATGAAGGTCACTTGACCATCAGGAAGAACGCAGCATCTCAATTCTCAAAGGACGCGTTCTCTGCCTGTTCTGTTTGGCCTTTTTGTTCCCTGGTTCTGATACTGGTATATTTGTTTAATAAATCTGTTACCCCTTTTGACAACTCCTGTGTGTGTGCGCTTGGGGAGCAGGAATGGGGACTCCAGGTGATCTCTTTTAATAGCGGTCATCCTTAATCTTATGTGCGTAGCGAGGTGCATCCGCTACATAATACACTCAGTAAACAGCGATGCGTTTGGTGAACTGATGACCACCACAGTCAATCACGGTCATTTCTGTTGAGCATGTGAACACAATGGCAAATCAGCTCTGTTTAAGAACGTACTCAATGGTGCTCAAATGTTAGAGAGTAATGGATGTTTTTAAGATTTCTGTATCGTGACAACTGAAGTCTGAAGAGAAAAAAATATCAAAAAATATATTAATAATAATAATAATAAGCTTTATTTAATAATAGTTTTAATAAAAATGTAAGCTTCTTTTTAGTAAGTGATGGACTACTAATTGATTTCTAGAGCATAATGATGATTTGGTATAAATTTATTTTTTTATACGGGGATTGTAAAAGCCAATTTTAAGAAAACAACTGAAAAAAAGTGATTTAATAACAGTATTTTTTCTGTCCTATTTATTTGGCAGTAGTTTTTTTTTAACTACATAATTTGAGTAGGACTGGGCCGATAAACGATAATATATCGAATAGTGATAACATGTTTCAATAACAATGATAAGCTCTGGACCTTTTTATATTGATCTGAGGGCCTACTCACACTATGCTATCCGAACTGTGCCCAGGCCTGTTTGAGAAGTGTGTGCACGCAGAATAGGGCTCAAGCATGGTTCACTTTGCCGGCCCTGGCCTGGTTGGAAGAGATGTGCCTGAGCACGGTTCACTTGGGCCGTTGGGTACGCTTGTGTGTGAGTGCAAAACATGGCAAAGCCCGAAACTGAAAGCGAGACGTGACTTTTAAGGGACTGTTTCATTTGGATTTATTAATCATTCTTACTGTTCAGTGAACGCAAACTGCCGTAGTTTGTTAAAGACGCAAACTCCTCACTGCACGACAGCTGCGCGCCTTCAGCAAACCTCCTCATTCCTGCAGCACGAGAGCTTTATGATTGTTTATGATCGTCAAAAGTAGCTGATCTGTTTGGTGAAATATCTGACTGCGTGTCACCGCATCCCAAACGACATAACTGAAGAAATCTCCAATGTGCTGAGCGAGAGCGCTACTGACTACCTGCGCATCATTGATGATGTAAGCGTGCCCAGGCCCGATTGTAATGTGAGTGCGGGCTGTCGGGGGAGACAGTACGGGGGACAAGCGTGCTTTGGCCCGGTTCGAGGCAACTGTAAATAGTGTGAGTACGGCCTAAGAGCTAATCACACAGCAGAAATGTGCAACAATGGGAATCTAAAAGTGAGTTGATATTGGAGATGTACCGAATTTTTCGGCCACCATAAATTTATCAGTCGAAAATATGTTATGCCATTTAATGGACCTTTAAATTTTTGTTGCTTCAGTCATTGTTGGGGTACTCTTTAAAATCTGTAAGCATTAACAACATACAGTTGAAGTTAGAATTATTAGCCCCCTGTTTATTTTTCCCCACTTTCTGTTGAAAAATCTTTCCAAATCTTCTAATAGAGAGCAGAGTTTTTTCAGTAAATTTCTAAACATTCATTTATTCATTCATTTTCTTGTCGGCTTAGTCCCTTTATTAATCCGGGGTCGCCACAGTGGAATGAACCACCAACTTATCCAGCAAGTTTTTACGCAGCGGATGCCCTTCCAGCCGCAACCCATCTCTGGGAAACATCCACACACACATTCACACACACCCTCATACACTATGGAAAATTTAGCCTACTCAATTCACCTGTACCGCATATCTTTGGACTGTGGGGGAAACCGGGGCACCCGGAGTAAACCCACGCGAAGGCAGGGAGAACATGCAAACTCCACACAGAAACGCCAACTGAGCCGAGGTTAGAACCAGTGACCCAGCGACCTTCTTGCTGTGAGGCGACAGCACTACCTACTGCGCCACTGCCTCGCCCCATTTCTAAACATACTAGTTTAAATAACTCATTTCTAATAACTGATTTATTTTTTTATTAGATTTTTTCTTTGCCATGATGAAAGTAAATAATATTTTACTAGCTTTTCAAGACAGCTTTTTAAAGGCTTAACTAGTTTAATTAGGTTAACTAGGCAGGTTAGGGTAATTAGGCAAGTCATTAAATATCGACGGTGTATTCTGTAGACTATCGAAAAACAAAATAGCTTAAGGGGGCTAATAATTTTGACCTTAAAATGGCTTTCAAAACAAATTTAAAACTGCTTTTATTCTGGCCGAAATAAAGCAAATTTGACTTTTTTTCAGAAGAAAAAAAATTATCAGACATACTGTAAAAATTTCCTCGCTCTGTTAAACATCATTAGGGAATTATTAAAAAAAGAAAATAAAAATCAAAGGGGGCTAATAATTCTGACTTCAACTGTATATAGAAATATACTGTATATAGAATTATAGTTCAGTATGGAAAATAATTATTAAGCATGCATTCTTGCCATATTGCCCAGCTTTACATTTAAGTCATTGGGTTAAACTTAAAAAGTTTGTATAAAATGCCAAATAATTATTACAAGGCATTTTCAATTTCAGTTTCTGTTTTAGGCCCAGAATCTTCATATGGATGCATCCCTAAACTGTAAACAGTGATTAGTTACTTTAATTAATTTACTTTTCATAATAATGCATACTATTAATTTAAATAATAATTTTAAAGCAACAGATTTACTCACATTTTTAAGTAGTCAAGTATTCGCTTTTTACAGTGCACTTGTATTCCAATTGTAAAATTGATTCAAAAGGGGGAAAAAGCACATCTTTTCTTTTCTTATTTGGATGTTTGCATGTCTGTAACGCAAGAATAATGAAATATATCTCAATATGTTGTTTTACTGTGATAATACACAATCTTTTCTTTTGATATCTTTTTAAAGCACTATATATTATTCATATCCAAATAGATAGCTAAAAAATAGACAATAAAGAATAGGAAAAAATAATAAAATAATAATATTGATGTTTAATTAATATATAAAAGAATTTTGAATTGTTAAATTGTAAAAAAAAAAATGCATGACTTGTCATTCAAGATCAATGCAAGATCCTTTTTTCTTTTAATGAAGAATAAATAATGTTGAAAGTTAAAATGTTAAGTATTTAAGGTAGCTAAATACGATTTTAGATTTGCGTACTTAATAAATACATCACATTTTTTTCTCAGGGTTAAATCCAAGATTTGAGAATTGCTCATATTTACCCAAATGTATTGGCTGAAAGCAAAATGTGGGTAACCTTGCAGAGAATGTTTAAAGAATAAATAAGTCTGAGGATAGAAATGTGGCTTGTTTTTTCTTAATCCAAACTCAGTCATCATAATAATTATAATAATCCCTTATATTTATATAGCACTTTTCTGGACACTCAAAGCGCTTTACACTTTGGGGGGAATCTCCTCGTCCACCACCAGTGTGCAGCATCCACCTGGATGATGCGATGGCAGCCATATTGTGCCAGTCCGCACACAACACACCAGCTCATTGGTGTAGAGGAGACAGAGTGATGAAGCCAACTATGGGGATGGTTAAGAGGTCATGATGGGCAGAGGCCAGAGGGCAAATTTGGGATATGAACCGACCAGAGTCAGGAGCTTTAACGTCTCATCCAAAAGACAGCGCTCACTGAGCAGTATAGAGTTCCCTTCACTATACTGGGGCGTTAGAACCCACACAGACCACCGGTTGAGCGCCCCCTGCTGGCCTCACTAACACCACTTCCGGCAACAACTTAACTTTCCCATGTGGTCTCCCATCCAGGTCCTGATCGGGTGCAGCCCTGCTTAGCTTCATCACTATTATTACTTGTTTTTCTTCGCATCAGAATAAAAACATTTGAGCCAGGGACTTCAGGTTGATTTGACACGGAATGAACATACATGAACTTTACCCAGTTTTACTTCATCAGAGAGAAAGTATTAAATCTTTAGGCTCTTCTGTTTATTTTGAATGACACCCAGCAGTAAATATATGCATTACATATCGTTATATGCATAATGTAGGCATATAGGCATATATTTACCAAAATTAAAATATGAAGAGTTTAATGAAAAAATGTCTGTAGAGCTCCAGAAAAGAATAAAATAAGAATTCTTCAGCAAATTTACTTTTATTTGATGTTTATTTTTGTTAAAACAATCAGTTATATTCAGAGTAGATGGTGCAAACTCTTCAAAGTCTGACAATAAGATAAGATAATATGGTAATAAAAGCTCCAGCTCAAAATACCTCATGGATCACATGGTTCCATGCTTTTAATGCCTTTTTTGAGTGGAAACAAAACCCAAATGCAAATGAGCTGCTGCTCTGATTGAGCACAAGCTGGAAAGGGAGTGGAGCCTATACAGCTTGTGCCTCAGCTAATCTGACAACCAACAAAACACCTGCAATAAAGTTCTGTCAGTGTAAACTTCTGATATACCGTTTCTGAGTGCAGACAAACTACATTCTCTTTCACATCAAATATAATATTTTGACATTGTAACTAAGGCTGCATGACACTGGAAATCTATGCGATAATGTTGAGTATAGCAATAACAAAATTTCTTACAATAATAATGTATTTATTTAACGACATCACAATAAACAGGTAGAGCAAACAATATTTTATACAACCAATCTAATCAATCCTAATTCATACTGAAAAACGGTTGAGGTGAAAACTGTCGAGGTGAGACTTTTTTTTTTTGAGAATATTTAATTAATTTCTAGACAGTCAAAATTTTACACACATTTCCTTGGTGTTTTTTTTTTAGCTTTGCTTTTAAACTGTATAACTTTGGTCAAATGTTTTGGGTATCCTTCCACAAGCTTCTCACAATAGCTTAAAGGAATTTTGGCCCATTCCTCCTGACTGAATTGGTGTAACTGAGTCAGATTTGTTGGCTGTCTTGCTCGCACAAGCTTTTTCAACTCTGCCCACAAATTTTCTATAGGATTGAGATCAGGGCTTTGTGATGGCCACTCCCAAACATTCACTCTGTTGTACTTATAGCACATTTTAACTAATTTGGCAGTATGCTTAGGGTCATGGTCTGTTTGGAAGACCCATTTGTGGCCAAGTTTTAATTTCCTGGCTGATGTCTTGAGATGTTGCTTCAGTATTTCTACATAATGTTCTTTATTTCAGGATGCTGTCTATGCTGTGAAATGGACCAGTCCCTCCTGCAGCAAAACAACCCCACAAAATGATGCTGCAGCCCCCATACTTCACAGTTGGGATGGTGTTAATAGGCTTGTAAACTTTTCCCTTTGTCCTCCAAGTGTAACACTGGTCATTATGACCAAACAGTTCAATCTTCGTTCTATCTAAGAGACGACAGGACATGTCTCCAATATTATTCTTTTTCATTTTGTAATTTAGCAAATTGTAATCTGGCTTTTTTGTTGATTCTGGCTTGTTGATTTTCCCATGTTGTCACACAAGGAAGCAGTGTGTTTGAGGTTTTCCTTAAATGCTATTCTACAGTTGTGTCTCCAATTAACTCAAATGTTGTCAAGTAGCCAATCAGAAACTTCCAAAACCTTAACACCATCATCTGAGCTTTTTCAGAGGCAGAATAATCTTATTGTATGTAAACTTGACTTTCAAGAAAAGTTATAACAATTTCTAAAAAAAAAAAATCTCTCTCTCATTATTCTGCTATTAGGCATAACAGAAACACATGTGATAATCTTAACTTACCTAAAAGAGAAAAAGTTCAGTCACATTAACATCTGACTTGGTTTTGTGCCTTTTAAGTGTATGTAAACTTCTGGTTTCAACTGTATTGTGCAGCCCTAATAGTAACTGGACATTTAATTTCACAAAACATCCTAAAAATAAATTTAAAAAAAAATCACCTCTGAAACACTTTCTTTTTTTTTTTTTTTAAAGAGCCTGACTGGGAAACTAAACTAATAATTAAAACAGGAGTGCTAAATGTATGCCAAACTCTATTCCAGCAGAACAAATATCACATAAAATGTGACCGTATACGCCATTAATCATAAAACAACCCCTTTTAGCACAATTTCAGATTCATTAACTTGACTGTACATTATCCATTACGCATTTCATCATCACCACTATACAAAATAACATCAAATGACATAGCGGAGACATGAAAAATCCAAAAGCTCTGTAAAAAGCAAATACTATGTGTGAGGAGGGCCAGAAAAACAAGAGTAGCAGCAAACACACCACGGTAAGAGACAAAAAAGAGAAATGTAAAATGCACACACAGCTGCAAGTCAATTCCATTCCAAGCCAACAAATGTTGCATAAAATATCAGCTGGTAGAAAGAAAACACTCTGACGCCTTCAAAGCAGCCGACGCATTTAAATGCATGATTTCACAATTCTGTAGAGACCTGCATAATTCAACACAAGCACTGGTATATGATCTCAGATGTGTTCCAGCGGAGCGTTGATTGTGTTATGATAAGTTGTAAATTATTTATAGATCATTTTGTACTTGATATTTAATTTAGATCTAAAACTGCAAAGTAAAAAAAAGAGAGAAGAAAACAGTGAAAAGAGAGAGCAAATAATACAATATCAAAAAAATACATGAAAAACTGATTCATCTGACCAGAGCATACAATTTCACTGTGTGATGGTACATCCCAGATGCCTCCGAGCCCAAAGTCGACAGCGCTTCTGGACACTGTTAACATAGGGCTTGCTTTTGGCACAGTACACTTTAAACTGGCATTTGTGGATGTAACTACGTATTGTGGTACATGACAAAGGTTTGCCAAAGTAGTCCTGAGCCCATGTGCTGATATCACTTACAGATAATTAATGATAACAATAAGTTGTACATTATTTATTGATCATTTTATACTTTATATTTAATTTCAATCTAAAATTGCAAAGTAAAAAAACAACACAAAATGTTGTGAAAAGAGAGAGCAAATAATGCAATCTCCCCCAAAAATACTGATCCATCTGACCACAGTACACATTTCTACTGTGTTATGGTCCATCCCAGATGCCCCCAAGCCCAGAGAAGTCAACGGCACTTGTGGACACTGTTAACATAGGGCTTCTTTTTGGCACAGTACACTTTTAACTGGCATTTGTGGATGTAACTATGTATTGTGGTACTTGACAAAGGTTTGCCAAAGTAGTCCTGAGCTCATGTGCTGATATCGCTGATAAATTAATAATGATAACGATAAGTTGTACATTATTTATAGATCATTTTATACTTGATATTTAGTTTAGATCTAAAGCTGCAAAGTAAAACAGAAAATGTCCTTAAAAAAGAGAGCAAACAATGCAATCTCTCAAAAAATATCTGAAATACTGATTCATCTGACCACAGTACACGATTTCACTGTGTGATGGTCCATCCCAGATCAATTAGAAGGCTATACTCTGCTATGATTGGTCAAAAGGTTGTGCTCAACCCTTCTCTGAATGGTCAGAAGCTCCTACTCTGCTCTGCTATGGTTAAGGCTGATTTATACTTCTGTGTCAAAGGCCGGCGTATGCTACGGCGCTTACGCATAGCCCTTCGCCATGGCCGTCGGCGTCGCTGACGTGCACCTCTCAAAAAATGTAACTACACATCTCAACAACGCGTAGTGCAAGCTCTGTGATTGGTCGGCTTGGTAGCGCTGACGAGTCTGGGCGGGACCGAGAGCCGCGTGAATGGTGTGAGCCTGATGGAACGATTGTTTACAAGTGTGGAGTCCCGTGAAAGAGCTCCGGATGGAAAGTTTTGTTTTGTGTTTACCTCATAGTTAAAGTTGTTGCAAGTCCGCCGGTTCCTGCCTCAAAATGAGCGAGTTTGAGTCACTTGTACATCCCGGAAGTGTTCAGAAAAAGCAACACACAGCAAAGAAACTCGACACAGAGGAATATTTACACCTCACTGCCAACTAGCTTTTCGGAAGTGTTAATGTAGACCAACAGAGACAGCGCGCAGAAGTATAAATGCTCAGCTACGCGCGTTGCATGCGCCGTGGGTTACGCCGGTCACTTGACGCAGTAGTATGAACCAGGCTTTAGTCAGATGGCCCTATACGGCTCTGCTATGATTGGTCAGATGGCCCAACGCTCCTCTACTCTGATTGCTCAGATGGTCCAGTCCGTTGTCAACAACGCATGTCAAAAATGACTCACCAACTATTCCAGCATAAATTACAAAGGGGATGCCCTTTCAGCTGCAACCCAGTACTTGTAAACATTCATACACTCTCACATTCACACAAACACTCACTCACAAACACTTTTACACTACGGCCAATTTAGTTAATTCAATTCACCTATATCACATGTATTTGGACTTGGGAAAAACCTGAGCACCCGGAGGAAACCCCACACAGAAATGCCAACTGACCCAGCCGGGACTCGAACCTGAGACCTTCTAGCTGCGAGGTGACAGTGCTAACCACTGAATCAATGTGCTGCTCTAATGTCAATCCTTTAAAGTTATTCATCCACCATCCAGAAAATCTGGTTTCCTCTATAGGGTACTTTTAGTCAAGGTAAAATGAATTCAGCACTCATTTAATCCTTACAAACACATAAAGGCAGCAGCTGAAACTATAGTGTCTCTCTTCTCTGGTCTTCAGTTCAATTCATCTAATTCCCAACACAAGAAATGACGGTTAAGTATAATTCTGCAGGCACAGCTATCTGAAAGGTTAAATGGATCATAGAGGATTACATGACTAAGTAGATGGAAGAGCTACTCAGGTTTAGAAGCTAAACATATTATTAAATAAAAAAAAATATCCCTCTGCATATCGACCGTTTCGCTGTGAATTCATAAATCTGTATGCTGAAAAAGGAGCATATGCTGAAAAACAGCAGAATCAGAATTAGAATCAGTTTTATTGCCAAGTGTGCTTCACACACATAAGGAATTTGTTTTGGCTACAGAAGATTCCAGTGTACATAAAGTGACAACACAAAATAAATATGAAAAAAGACGATAAACATTAAACAGATGCAGTTAGTCAAGAAATTTGGATGTTGAGTTGTGTGTACAGATTTGTTATAAATATACAGGTTATACGGTGCTGTGTACAAATGCGAATGTAGTAAGTATTGCATTGTATATAGATATAAGGTGCTTTGTACAAGTGCGTATTAAAAAGTATTGCACATATTTATTGCACAGTTGTGGGAATGTTTAACTGTTAATAAGGTAGATGACCTGAGGAAAGAAACTTTACCAGTGTCTGGCTGTTTTTGTTCTTGGTGCTCTGAAGCGCCGATCAGACAGTAACAGTTCGAACAGGTAGTGTGCTGGGTGCGAGGCATCCAGAGTGATTTTGCGAGCCCTTTTACTCACTCTGGAAGAGTACAGTTCTTGAAGTGTGAGAAGGGTAGTGCCAGTGATACGTTCAGCAGTCCGAAGATTTGTGAACCGTTACACCACTATTCTGCGGTAACAATATATATCATCATACCGCCCAGCCCTAAGCTCAGGCTAAAGAAATAAACACACCAATGCTGAGTATCAGAACAGATAAAGTCTGCATGAGTGTCTGAGGCACATGTAGTGTTATCTGTGTGCGTGTGTGTGTGTGTGTGTGTGTGTGTGTGTGTCTGGTGCTGCGGTTTACTGGAGGCAGTAAAAGCCTGTATCTGCTGGCTGTGAGCTCTGGGACTCAGGGTTACTGAGAGTGCATGAACAGAGACGGCTGAATTCAGGTTAGTGTGCCAATGACAACATCTTCAGCCACAACAGCGCCATAGGCTGGATAGGGCTGGGCGATATGGGCAAAAAATCATATCCCGATATTTTTAGGAGGAATAACGGTATACGATATATATCCGGTATTTTCTTTTAAATGGTTACTTTAGAGTTAAAGCTTTTATTAAAACTTTATTAAACATTTTTGAGCAAAATATAATTCAAACACAGGGGTTTGCCTCCCTGATTACAAATAAAAAGCTGCACAAAAAATAACAGCTGCACAAAATCTTTGATAAATAAAACAGAGTACAGGTTTTTCTCCTGCTTAAAACTGTTGCGCAACATTTCAAATTATTAAGCCAAATGTTTGATGAATAAATACATTACAGGGTTTTTTCCTGCTTAACACTATACACAGCATTACTGTGCTGTTGTGTAAAAAACAAAGTAAACAGAATAATAATAATAATAATAATTCCTTACATTTATATAGCGCTTTTCTGGGCACTCAAAGCACTTTACACAGTGGGGGGAATCTCCTCATCCACCACCAGTGTGCAGCATCCACCTGGATGACGCGACGGCAGCCATTTTGCGCCAGACCGCACACAACACACCAGCTGATAACCATAGAACCATAGAAAGCAAAAAAGAAACTCTTAAACAGTAACACAACAAAAACTATTGTAGGATAGAAAAGAACTACATTGAATGTAAATATGAAACAATCAGTATTTACTGTCACAATTACGGCGTTGTAAACCTGTATAGCACAGTTGTGTGATTTACAAACAACAATTGAATCAGCTGTGTGTGTTTTTAGTTACACATTTACATGCATGTATTGTGCACAATTGTTAAACACTGCACATATCGAAGATATCAAAAGAGAAGTAGTTTACTCCATGCAAAATAATCCTACACTTTTCTTTTGTTTTGACTGAACTTGTTTTACTAAATATTAGGTAAGGAGATGAAAATGAATAGACTACAGATATGAGAAGTAACGAAATTTTTTCAGAGTACTGTAATGAAATGCTGGTTAAGCATATAAATGTAACAGTCATTATCATTATATAGTCATTATACAGTCATCATATGTTATAGCGTAAATGTAAAGAAGAGACTGTCGTGTAATAAATCCTGAACTTATTATAATCCCATTTTGCCATTTTTAATTCTTTTAAACACATTCAGGTGCTGCTTGTCAATTTGAGAAGGCTTCTACGTTCTTTCTTGCTGTCAGCTGCAGGCGCTATGACACGTGCGTGCACGCGAGAGGGAGTCCGATTTTATTACAACACCAGCACTGCATGTTCCTCCATGTCGCGTCAGTGATGGGTTGTTGTAGGAATGATTCATTATTTTGAAAAAATATTTTGTTTGACTCAGGGAGTGAATAATTCATTTGCGCATACGCACGTTTGTGCAAGTGGAGTTCGAGTGCGACCCTGGAGTGGTCTGTTTCGTGCAGAATGCACACATGTGGCCTCAAACCATATCGATATGAAGGATATTGGATAATCCCGCACCGCGTAGGGGAATCATATCGATATATATCCCCAGAAACCGATATACAGCCCAGCCCTAGTGCTACTGTATGCTGACATACAGCACCGTTGTGCTCATGGCGACCCAAGTTCGATTCCCGGCTTGAGGTCCTTTGTCAACCCTTCTCCTGTCTCTGCTCCCAATACTCCCCTGTCTGTAACCTCCACTGCCCTGTACATTAAAGGTGAATGATATTGGATAATACCGCATCACGTTGGGGAATCATATCAATATATCCCCAGAACCCGATATACCGCCCAGCCCAATGTCTTTTACAGATTTGGTCATTGGTGACGACGTTCGCCTCTGCTATTTATACTTTGATTTGCATAGGGATGCACCGATATGGATTTTTTGGCCGATACCGATAACCGATAATTCTTCAGACTTGGAGGCCGATAGCCGATATGTATAGGCCGATATTTATAAATATTTCAAAATGTTATACTTTTAAACAGCAAACTTCATAAAAGATTGAACTGCTCTTATGAACTAAATAGTCCATACTCGAAACAATAAAAGCTAAAATTTCAAAATTGCAAGGTGATTATAGACCTATATTCACGATTTCACATAAATCAGCATGCAAAAATACATTATTTCCTTTTCTTCATAGCAAATGAACATGCAACTTGACTGTTGCATAAAAATAATAGGTTAAATAACAAAATGAGATTTAATTAACAAGCAAGTTAAATATTTTAATAAGATGAAAATGAAAGAGCTAATGACTGAAACCAGCTCAAAAGGTCTTGAATAAAACGTGTTACAGTGATGTACACATGTACAAATATGTCATGTCCGAAAAAGCCTTTTTTAGATGCGTTTTGACAGTTTAGAGCTATCGTACAAGCGAAAAGCTAGATACAGATGGTACGTTTTAGTTCGTTTAGAAAATGCAGCACAGATTCATCCTATTTGGCGTTTTTGTCACGGTTGTGGATTCATCTGCTCCTTATTTGAAGTGTCTGCGTTGTGTGACAGTTCATTATTATGATACGTGTTTCTAAGTGTGTGTGCCTTTCTCTCTCTGTGTTTGTGTGGGTGTCGCGTGGCTGTCAGTGGGTGTTTGTTTTCATGTCATCAGCTGAGCGGTCACATGATCTTTGTTACCGGAACTGTTCCGTAGCGCCGCTCGGCTGATAATCAGCGCGCTACAGGTGTAGCGCATTTTTTGTGCCTATAAATGTTCAGCGTTCCTGTCTCACGTTGTCAGTTCGTTGTTTTGCTCACGGTTCTTTGTGTTTTGTCAGGCTCCTCTCTTCGCTGGTGGTGAGTGGTCTGGTTGTATTCCATGTTGCAGTATCTGATGCTTCCTGTTTCTTCCTGATGAATGTGTGATCCGCTCTGTTGATGAAGTACATCTGAGACATCCCGGTCTCTTCTATGACGAATGTTTTTTCTGCTCTGTTGATGAGTTTTATGAACATTTGATCAGTGCTGCCGAACCAGACCACCACTATATTATTCACCTGTTCAGTGCCTCCAGCCACTCACCATTATTCTGTCTATTTGTGAGAACTATATTAAAAGACTTTGTTTTTCTTGCAATTGGGTTCTTCATCTTTTATGTCACGTGACAGAACGAACTGACCAGATTTGAACCCAGCAAGTATGGAGGTTTCCAGCCAGACCATCCAAGCACTTTTTAATCAAATCACCGAGCTGTCTAATCAAGTTCAGCAACTCAGTTCGGGTCTCCAAGCCGGATCCACGTTGTCAGTGTCTCCAGTCAAACTACCACCCAGTCCTGTTTTTAATGAGAGTTCACGGACCTCCGAACCACGACTACCACCACCACAAAGTTATTCAGGTGAACCTCATTTGTGCAGATCCTTCATTACCAAATGCGATCTTTTTATATCACTCCAGCCCTCATCTTTTCCCACTGAGGCGAGCAAGGTGGCATTTTTAATCAACTTACTGACGGACAAAGCTGCATTATGGGGAACAATGGTCTGGGAGAAGAGACTTCCCTGTTGTGTGTCTTTTAAAGCGTTTTCGGAGGAACTCCGGGTGGTTTTCGATCCAGCGACTTCTGGGAGAGAGGCAGCCAGACAACTCGCTGAGCTCCGTCAGGAGGAGCACAGTGTGGCGGAATATTCCATCGACTTTCGCACCCTGGCGGCCGAGTGCGGGTGGAACAGCGAAGCGCAGTGGGACATGTTCTTTCACGGACTGGCGGACCGTATTAAGGATGAGATCTACGTTTTGGAGCTTCCCAAGACACTGGACGGTCTCATTAACCTGGCCATAAGGGTGGACAATCGCCTTCAGCGCAGGAGTGCCCACAGAGAGCTTCGTTCACAACGTTTGGCTTCACAGACCGGTTATTCGGAGGCTACACTTCCTGATCCAGAATCCGAGCCCAGACAAATGGGAGGAATTCGCCTCTCAGCGGAGGAGAAACACCGCCGACGCACAAGTGGTTTGTGTATGTACTGTGGGGTTGCAGGGCATTTTGCAGCCTTATGCACGGTCAAGAACAATAATTCACCTAATGGTAAGCGTTTTTTGGTGGGAGAGATTATGACTGGAAAGGACTCTCCCAATACCACATCTCTACCCATTAAGTTGGGATTTAATTCAAGTTTTCATTCCTGTTATGCGCTCATTGATTCAGGAGCTGAAGGGAACTTTATTGACTCTGATTTAGTTAATGAGTTAAAAATTCCTTTCTCTCCTCTTTCCTCACCCATAGCAGTCCAAGCACTTAGCGGATTATCTCTTCCAACCATCACACACATCACAGCTCCTATTAGACTTGTCACTTCAGGAAATCATACTGAAAACATTTCTTTCTTTCTTACTAAATCTGTTAATAATCCTGTAATTTTGGGACATCCGTGGTTGGTCCTACACAAGCCCCACATTAACTGGGGTCACAGTGCAGTTTTTTCATGGAGTGAGAGCTGTCATAAGTCTTGTTTATTGTCTGCTTGTTCCACTGTTCCTTGTTCTGTGTTTCAGGAGGAGCAGGTGGATCTGTCAAACGTGCCCCGTGAGTACCATGACCTGAAGAGAGTGTTCAGTAAGTCTCGGGCTGCTTCTCTACCTCCTCACCGTCCCTATGACTGTGCTATAGACTTATTGCCAGGTACGTCTCCGCCCAAAGGCAAGTTATATTCACTGTCTGTTCCAGAGAGGGAGGCCATGGAGAAATATATTTCTGATTCTCTAGCAGCCAAGATCATCCGCCCGTCTTCTTCACCGGCGGGGGCGGGATTTTTTTTTGTGAAAAAGAAGGATGGTTCCCTTCGCCCATGCATTGACTATCGAGGGTTGAACAGCATCACGGTTAAGAATACCTACCCTTTGCCGTTGATGTCTTCGGCCTTCGAGCGCCTGCAGGGGGCGAACTTTTTCATAAAGTTAGATCTCCGCAATGCTTATCATTTGGTTCGCATAAGACCCGGGGATGAGTGGAAAACAGCGTTTAACACCCCTAGAGGGCATTTTGAGTACTGCGTTCTGCCCTTCGGCCTTTCCAACGCTCCGGCTGTTTTCCAGGCACTCGTCAATGACGTGTTGAGAGATATGATAGATCAGTTTATTTATGTCTACCTGGATGACATTCTGATTTTTTCTCACTCTCTCCAGGAACACGTTCAACACGTCAGGCGAGTGTTGCAGAGGCTGTTAGAGAATGGGCTTTATGTCAAGGCGGAGAAATGCGTTTTTCATGCACAGTCGGTTCAGTTCTTAGGACATATTGTGTCAGTCGAGGGGATGCGCATGGATCCAGAGAAGATTCAGGCTGTGGTAGATTGGCCAACCCCAGATTCCCGTAAGGCCCTGCAGAGGTTTCTGGGCTTTGCCAATTTTTACCGGCGTTTTATTCGCAATTTCAGCCAGCTCGCCGCACCTCTGACTTCCTTGACCTCCTCCAAGATGCCGTTCAGGTGGTCCAGTGCAGCTGAAGCTGTCTTTTTCAAACTAAAAGGCTGCTTCGTTTCAGCCCCGATCCTCATTGCCCCTGATCCTTCCCGGCAGTTTGTGGTGGAGGTCGATGCGTCTGAGGTTGGGGTCGGAGCCATTCTGTCCCAGCGCTCCTCCTCGGATGGCAAGATCCATCCTTGCGCGTATTTCTCTCATCGATTATCTCCTGCTGAAAGAAATTACGACATTGGTAATCGAGAGTTGTTGGCCGTCAAACTTGCTTTGGAGGAGTGGCGTCATTGGTTAGAGGGCTCGGGGGTGCCCTTTATCGTCTGGACCGATCATAAGAATCTTGAATATATTAGATCCGCTAAAAGATTAAACTCCAGGCAGGCTCGGTGGGCATTATTTTTCGGATGGTTTAATTTTACGATCTCTTACAGACCAGGCTCCAAAAACATCAAACCTGACGCATTATCACGTCTTTTCGACCCGTCGGATCGCACGTCATCACCTGATCCTGTGCTTCCCCAGGGGATTGTTGTAGCGAACATTTCCTGGGATATCGAGTCGAGGGTTCGCACAGCCTTGAATGGGGTAACGCCCCCGATCGGATGCCCACCGAGACGGTTATTCGTGCCGGAGGAATTACGGTCCGACGTTGTCCGGTGGGGTCATTCCTCCAAGGTAGCTTGTCACCCAGGGGTGAGTCGCACGTTATTCGTTATCAAACAACGATTCTGGTGGCCAACTATGGCTCGTGATGTGCGCGATTTTGTATTGGCTTGCTCTGTCTGTGCAGTTTCTAAGTCTTCCAATCGCCCACCTGCTGGGCTCCTTCAACCGCTGTCAGTACCTTCAAGACCCTGGTCACACATCTCGCTAGATTTTGTTACGGGTCTTCCATCCTCTAACGGTAACACGGTAGTTTTGACCGTGGTGGACAGGTTCTCGAAGGCTGCTCATTTTATCCCTCTGCCCAAATTACCATCAGCCAGAGAGACAGCGGTTGCTGTCATTGATCATGTCTTTCGCATTCATGGCCTCCCGACGGACGTGGTTTCTGACAGGGGGCCTCAGTTTGTCTCTAGATTCTGGAGAGAATTCTGCCGTTTATTGGGGCCACTGTTAGTCTTTCTTCTGGTTTTCATCCCCAGAGTAACGGTCAGACCGAGAGAGCCAATCAGGATCTTGAGCGCACATTGCGATGTTTGGTCTCGCAGAATCCCTCCTCCTGGAGTCAGCAACTTTCGTGGGTGGAGTACGCACATAATTCGTTACCAGTGTCGTCCACGGGCCTTTCTCCGTTTCATTGTAGTCTAGGTTACCAGCCACCAGTTTTTCCCAGTCTGGAATCCGAAGTCGCGGTTCCCTCTGTTCACGCCTTTGTCCAGAGGTGCCGTCGCACTTGGAACAGGGCCAGACAGACCCTCCTCCGAGTGGGGACGCGCACCAAGGCTAAAGCCGATCGCCACCGGTCTAAGCCTCCCGTTTACGTTGTCGGTCAAAAAGTGTGGCTTTCTTCTAAAAACATTCCTCTTCGCACCAGTTGCAATAAGTTAGCTCCTAAATTTATTGGCCCTTTTATTGTCACTAAAATCATTAGTCCAGTGGCAATCCGCCTCAAATTACCTCCAGCGTACAGGAGAATTCATCCCGTATTTCATGTATCCAAAGTAAAGCCCGTTTTTCATACGGCAATTAATCCGCACACTCCAGTTCCCCCCCCCGCCTCGTCTCGTAGATGGGGAGACTGCTTATTCGGTTAAGCGCATTCTGGACTCTAGACGGAGGGGACGAGGATTTCAGTACTTGGTGGACTGGGAAGGTTACGGTCCGGAGGAGAGAAGTTGGGTTCCAGCCGGGGACATACTGGACCACTCTCTTATCGATGATTACAATCGCCAGGTAGGCTCGTCTGGGGACGCCAGGAGGCGTCCCTAGGGGAGAGGGTAATGTCACGGTTGTGGATTCATCTGCTCCTTATTTGAAGTGTCTGCGTTGTGTGACAGTTCATTATTATGATACGTGTTTCTAAGTGTGTGTGCCTTTCTCTCTCTGTGTTTGTGTGGGTGTCGCGTGGCTGTCAGTGGGTGTTTGTTTTCATGTCATCAGCTGAGCGGTCACATGATCTTTGTTACCGGAACTGTTCCGTAGCGCCGCTCGGCTGATAATCAGCGCGCTACAGGTGTAGCGCATTTTTTGTGCCTATAAATGTTCAGCGTTCCTGTCTCACGTTGTCAGGTCGTTGTTTTGCTCACGGTTCTTTGTGTTTTGTCAGGCTCCTCTCTTCGCTGGTGGTGAGTGGTCTGGTTGTATTCCATGTTGCAGTATCTGATGCTTCCTGTTTCTTCCTGATGAATGTGTGATCCGCTCTGTTGATGAAGTACATCTGAGACATCCCGGTCTCTTCTATGACGAATGTTTTTTCTGCTCTGTTGATGAGTTTTATGAACATTTGATCAGTGCTGCCGAACCAGACCACCACTATATTATTCACCTGTTCAGTGCCTCCAGCCACTCACCATTATTCTGTCTATTTGTGAGAACTATATTAAAAGACTTTGTTTTTCTTGCAATTGGGTTCTTCATCTTTTATGTCACGTGACAGTTTTAGATTCTTTTGAACACATGTAGGTGCTTGTCAATCAGACTACGCTTCTCCGCTCGTTCTTGCTGTCAATTGCGGGAAAATGATCGATGAAAAGAGTTTCACTCAACTGTAGAGGCAGAGTTGCCATCAGTCAGATTTTGATACAAAACCTGCATTGAGCATGACTTTATGACAAACACAGAGCAGAATATAAAGACAGACTGAGCGGCTAGTTGACAGCCCCTTTGACTGGATTCACCTCTCACCTCTCCCCCGTGCTACAGTGTGTGTGTGTGTGTGTGTGTGTGTGTGTGTGTGTGTGTGTGCGGTGACAGCTCCCACATGCGCTCGATATAATCAATTAGAATATTCCGATCAAACTGACAACAATCGTACATCAACAACACATGGCAAGCAACGCGTTGATAATTACAAATAATCAGATTGCAAACAACCGTTATGTTTACACGTGTTGTAAAATGTGAGGGTCCATTAAGGGACTGGGCTGCAGTTTGGGGTGTGTGTGAAGCGGAGGGAGAGAGAAAAGAGCAGCGTTTTTTCCGCAATTACTATTTTCAGTAGGCTTGGGCGGTATTACGGTATTACGGTATTATGGTATATCGCGGGATCTAAAAATACCAACGGTGTCAGTTTCAATACCGTTATACCGTCATAAAATATTAAATATCCTTTATTTAATGCCTACAAAAACGTATGTGTGGTTGTCATCATGGGACAGTGTGGAGGAGAGAGGGAGAGGGAGGGGGAGAGAGGGAGAGGGAGAGGGAGGGGGATAGGGAGAGTGGGAGAAGTGACGTGACGTGACGGGACGAGTCGCGCTTCAAAGTGTCCTGCACTTTGGCAGTTTCGACTGAACAGAAGGGAGACGTGGTTAATATGAACGAGAGGTCTGCATTAGAGCTGAAGATCTTTGCCCGAACCCGGCGAGACCCGAAAAAATCCAAATACCTGCATTAAAATCCATCCCTGCAAAGGTCAAACAAATGATGATGAAGTAGTAAAAAAGCTAATTCTGACGGCGGTCAAGCCAGTCACTAGCTCAGAAAGAGCGGTTATTCCAGCCGCAGGTATTTTGCGGTCGCTCATACACTGCGTATTACTGTAGAGCCCTAAACCGCAAGCTGACAGGTAAAAAGACGAGGCCAGTCAGGCCACTCGCTACACTGAAACTGCTGTAATAGAAAATTAAATGGATGTTCCTGACTGGTAGAAGATGAACAAACAATCCTACCCAAAACTTGCAAAATCAGCCGGATCAGAACTCTGCATCTCAGCCTGTAGCAGCAGGAAAGGGTTTTCAGCTGCTGGACCCCGTAAGCGCAGGACTGCACTAAAGCCTGTGGCTTTAATAATGTTCCTCCACAAACACACGTAGCCTAGTCTTGGTGAGTAAAGGGTTTTTCAATTATAAATAAATATTAATTAAACCATATAATCATAATGTAGGCAGAGTATACAGGCTAATGGTGGCATTATTCTTTTAATATTCATCTTCACCGGCGCCTTAATGCCAGATTGTGAAGAGAAGTGGCGAAACAAATTTTGCACAGCCTTTATCTTAATTTCGTTATTGCCAAAATACCCGTCATCATTTACAGTTTATTTTAATTTGATTTGTTAAGCAAGATTTCTTTTCATTGGTGTGTTGGCCAATTTAAAAGCTAAGTGCATGTACCCAGGCCTATATAGAGTGCTGAGATGTTACGATGTTACAGAGGACTTATTTTATTTTTTGTTCCAACTTCCAAGTGGCATATAGTCTATGTTTGTTACGAATAAATTATGTTAAAACATATAAATGACTGATTCTTGAAAAAATGCATTAGAGCTGTGTGCATGAGCACATTTGAATAATGTCGGGCTGTAAATGGGTTCGGGCTTTATAAAGCTGTCAATCAAAATGTACCTGTCGGACTCGGGACCTGTCGGGTATAATTTTTATGGCCCGATTACAGCTCTCTGTATTCCCGCTGCAGTACCGAGGGAGCCGGCCAGATTTCTTATGATGTGGGAGTAAATTTCTGAATAAATCGCGGGAGAGATGTGTGTGTGTTTGTGTAAGAGAGAGAGAGAGAGAGAGAGAAAGAGAGAGAGAGAGAGAGAGAGAGAGAGAGAGATGCACAGTCGCTTGGCGCTCTCTCTCTCTCTCTCTCTCTCTCTCTCTCTTTCTTTCTGACCGCGAGCCTAAGGTCGCATAGAAGGTATTCAGTTTCTGAATGGTTTAGACTCAAGCCAACAGTTTGGTGACGCTGTCGGAGCCTTACGTCATAATTTTTTTATGACGCCGGTAATACCGGATACCGGGGTAAAATATGGAGGCGGTTTGACGGTATCAAAATTTGGATACCGCCCAAGCCTAATTTTCAGTGATGTTCCCTCTTTGGTGACTGATTTGTTGTACCACACGGAAAGTAATAAATATTTTTGAATCATTATGGAGTAATAAGTGAATCTCCCCTGCTATCTCTAACACAACAAAGAGACAGAGCAGGAAAGGTTTACATGTAATATTTTTCCTAAAGTGGTTTAAAGCAAAATACACAATGACACTCAATCAAACATATAATAATGAGGAACATAGAGACTTATTGAGTTATTAATGCACAGCAACGCTGCATGAAGAAAGGACAGACTTTGAAGGAATAAACAGTGCGAGGAGAGATCCATTATAGTGCACTGAACAAGTCTGAACAAGTTCCGTCCACGCGAGCACGGCAGACAGGTCTGTAAAATTACATAATTTATCGGTTTAAAGATATCGGCCTAATTTAGACATCGGATCGATAACGATAATTTTAAAAATAGCATTTATCGGCCGATAACGATATGGCCGCCGATATATCGTGCATCCCTAGATTTGTATTTCAATTTATTCATTTTTTCCACTTAACTGCAAATTAGAATAGAAACAATATAAAAAGCACACAAACATACTGACAGTAATATGTACTGTACAATGTTAGGGGCTTAGTGAAGGGTCAATTGTATCGTTTTCTTTATTGTATTTATTTATAGATTGTAGTGTTGTCATAATACTGGAATTTGTTACCAATCGATACTGAAAAAAAGTCTATTTCACGCTAACATTTGAGCGCTGTTGAGTGCATTCTTAAACAGTGTTGATTTGCCATTGTGTTCACATGCTCAACAGAATCGACTGTGATTGGCGATGAAGGTCATTAGTTCACCAAACTCATCGTTGTTTAACCACAGATACAGGAACACTGGAGCTTTTCAAAAATCACATAAATCGGCTGGTTTGTCTATACAAGCTGAGATACGAGTGATACGCTGATGAATCATGGCTTTTAAACGCTCCAGTGTCCCTGTATCTGTGGTTACACTGAGTAAATTGAGGTGAGTTTGGTGAACTGATGACCTTTACAGGCAATCACAGTCGTTTCTGTTGAGCATGTGAACACAATAGCCAATAAGAGCTGTTAAAGATTGTGCTTAAATGTTAGTGGGAAATGGACATTTTTAAAATTCCATTACCCTGACAATCCTAACAGATTTTATATTATATTTTAAAGAGATGCACTCCCACTAGAGCTGCACGATTCTGGCTAAAATGAGAATCGCGATTTTTTTGCTTAAAATAAAGATCACGATTTTCTCACGATTCTGTAGATGTAAAATAAAGGTATGGTAAAAACAAACATATGGCACAACATCGATGATAATATTATGTGTACGTCAACTGGTTTCTATAAATAATTCTATTCTACTTATAATAATTCTAATGTTGAATTATTATGTTTGAGATATATGCTTGCAATCTCTCATATTAGACCAATTTATTCACTGGTAAAATCAGACATTTGCCATTATCAGATTATATTCAACAATATATAGTGTAGACTAGTTATACTGACATTGTAAACATTTATTTTCATGCACAACTGTGGATTCGCTATCAAAGAAAAAACATATCAAATGCTTGTCGTAATCATAACTCTAAAATGTGATATGATCATTTAAATGAAGTGCACACTTTCGGTTTCATTTTGACTATAAGTGCTTGTTCATACTTCGCGCGCGGCTCCCAAACGATCACTCTGTGCCACAAACAATATTATTTGCAACTGTATTACCTGTTACTTGCAACATATGCACGTTCTGTTCACTAAAGTAGACGCACGCGCCCTCTTTGTGATAACCGCTCGCGGTCAGAAGCTAATGTCACGTGTAGGGTTGTAACGGTATGAATTTTTCACGGTATGATAATCGTCTAAAACAATACCACGGTTTGACGGTTTCGCGGTATACGGTATGTTACAAATGTTACAAAATAATAGAACAGTGAAGCAAATTTGACTTTTTCCAAATAATATATTTTTAGTTACTATAAACAACACCACTTACAATGAACAAATAAAAATAAGAAAATAATAAATAATGTGTCAAAGTCCAAATAAAGTCCAAATAAACATGGTGCAAATCCTCAGTAAAAAATAGATATAAATATTTACTATACTATAAATAGTTATATAACGAAACTAGATTCAATATGGAACATCCTTAGGTTTTATGTGCCAGCATGGATATGGTTGTCTATCGATATGGATTTGGATATGGTTGTCTGCAATGCAGACAAACAGCTGCACCTTCATTTGCGTCTTTTGAAAACAGCAAGAGCAGCAGTTCGTCTTTGCTGTGTCACTGTTTTGTCATGTTTCTGTGCTGCTGTGCATGCAAAAGTACTTAGTATGAGAATTATTTCATGAAAAACTTTTTTTTTGCGTTTTATTTAGCCGCGCATAAATGTATGCCTATCTCTCATTCCGTGTTGTTCAAAAAGCTTGGTCCACAAACAAAAGCGAAACCTATGCTTATTGGTTGTGATATAGCGAGTTTGAACCAATCTGGGCATGGAGGAGGGACAATGCATCAATGTATCATGTCTGATTTGTCCGGAGACACAGTGACGAGCGTTTCTTTGTCAAATCAGCGTTGTCAAATGTTGATGAAGTAACCGCACTGATTCCGGAGCCTCTGAAAGTCCGCGAATGTTATGCACTGGAAAGCTGAGATTCTCTTCTTTATGCCAATCTTTGAATTGTATGAATCGGATCAGCGGATCAAAAGTTATTAAACATTTAAGAGCAATACTTATTTTTAGCCGCGGGCGGCTGTCTCGGTCTTTAAGGGTTAAAACCGTTGATATGCAATTGTTCATGGTATGATAATCGTGCACGTTCAAATCTTGGTAAACCGTCATACCGGTATATTGTTACAACCCTAGTCACGTGTGATTTCCAGATCGCGAAAACATCATGTTTAGACAAAAATGACATTTTAGGTGAATTATACCTTATAAATACAGTATGTGACTCATTCAACATCATTTGGAGGAGTCAGTGTCACTGAGCATTGTGTGTGAAATAATGAAAAGACTCGTGCAGCCGCCTTTTCTTCTCTCCTGAACTTGAAAATATGATTGACAGAATCGTAGAAATGCTAGATTAAGATCGTCTAGGGCACAGGTGTCAAACTCAGTTCCAAAAGGGCCGCAGCTCTGCACAGTTTAGTTCCAACCCTAATTAAACACACCTGATCAAACTAATTGAGTCCTTCAGGCTTGTTTAAAACATTCAGGTAAGTGTGTTGGAGTAGGGTAGGAACTAAACTGTGCAGGGCTTCAGCCCTCCAGGAATTGAGTTTGACACCCCTGGTCTATAAGGGGTCGAATCGAGATCGCGATCTTTTAACGATTAATTGTGCAACTCTAACTCCCACTGAATCATCCCAAATCAAACTAAAATGATCAATTCTTTCCAAAAAGAGATACAGAATTTAAGTCATCTGGTGAAATTGTGTCAACATTGCAGGATAACAAAATATGTCAATACTAGATTCCAACATTGTGCCGCCCTATTCAGAAGATGATTTTCCATGCCACAGAACAGCGAGTGGACATGATGTGCATGTGTAAAGCAAATGAGGGAAGGGCTGAACAGATCCTCATGCTGTGCAAACTCAAGAGTCAAGCTGAGGTCTTACACTCTTAACACTGCAATCAGGCCTCATCAGTGTTAGATCTCTGCCAGCAGAAGCATATGTGCATCCAGAGAATGTGAACGCTGCCAACGGGGAACTAATGCTCTCTGTCAGCTTCTGCTTCAGCCCTGAGCTCCACACATGATCTTAACCGGCGTGACAGTCAACTAATTGTCTTATGCAGGCCTGCAGACTTCACTTCAAGTATACAGTTGAAGCCAGATTTATTAGACCTTTTTAAAATATTTCCCAAATGATGTTTAACAGAGCAAGGAATTTTTCGCAGTATTTTCTAAAATATTCTTCCTTCTGGAGAAAGTCTTATTTGTTTTATTTCGGCTAGAATAAAAGCAGCTTTTAATTTTTTTAAAACCATTTTAAGGTCAATATTATTAGCCCCTTTAAGCTATAAGTGTTTTCGATTGTCTACAGAACAAACCACTGTTATACAATGACTTGCCTAATTACCCTAACCAGCCTAGTTAACCTAATTAACCTAGTTAAGCCTTTAAATGTCACTTTAAGCTGTATAGAAGTGTCTTGAAAAATATCTAGTCAAATATTATTTACTGTCATCATGACAAAGATAAAATAAATCAGTTATTAGAGATTATGGTTATTAAAACTATCATGCTTAATAGCTACGTTAAATACGTTAAACAGAAATTGGGGGGAAAAATATCCAAGTGGAGGCTAATAATTCTGACTTGAATTGTATATAGTGTATATGTTCGATTTATATGACTATAGTTAAATTATAAAGGGGTTCAATATGATTCAGAAGCATATCGGAAAATAAATATCGTGAGGTGTTATTCATTTTATTACAATCAAGCTAGTTTTACACCACAAAATTCTCAATATTTGAATGCAAAAAATATAATAAACTTTTACAGTACATAAAAGTACAAGCGAAGTGGAGGAACATTAAAAAATAAATATATAAAAGTCTAATTTTAGGAATATTACTATTTACATAGTGATAACAATACACAGAAGTTACAATTACAATTTATTACAAATTCAATGATGCATTTATTAAATTTTATTTAACTATGTATGCTTTTTACCACATGCACTTTCCAATTAAAAACATTCATGTAATAGTAATATATGACTAAGGGTGCACTCATACTAGGTTATCCAAACCATGCCTAGGTGCATTTGTTCTGAATCGGGCCCAGGCGTGGTTCAGTTGGCCGGCCCTAGCTCGGTTGGAATAGGTATGCCAGAGCGCGGTTTGGTTGAGCTTTGGTGCAGTATGCTAGTTGTGTGAGTGCAAAGTGTGTGTAAGTCCCTTTTATAAGGCCCTGAAACCCCCCGTTTCAGCAGGGTGTTTTCACACCTCTAGTTTGGGAAAAAGTCAGGAAAGTGAGTATCGGGGGAGGGAAAATGGGAAGGGTTTAAATAAAAATGGGAGTTTCCATTTGGGCACGCGCTGATTTTCACCGAGGAAAAACAAACACGACAGTGTGTTTAATGACGGTGTAATGTTTGATACCGCACGTCATATAAGAGAAAAAACCTCTGCAATTCTCGGTAACTCAGATGCACTCGGTAGGTCAGAAAGCCGTGTGTGTGTAGACAATCCTGTCACAAAATGCGGCAAAAATTAAACACGATGGTCGGCAATAGTTTGCTTACAGTGTTCACGTGTTTACACTCAGAGAGCAGCATTTACAGTGGATCTTTCAGTCCATAATATTGTAGTGAAGTTAACGTAAACTAAGTAATTTAGAAATCCTTTTGACTAAGGTCTGTCTGTAAACACTGGAAGAGTACTGGTGATGATACGAACTATAACTTTGCCATCTGAATAAACAAAGAAAGGGCGCTGATCGCACACACTTACCAAATCTGTAGAGACAGGACAATCAACACATACTGGAGCTGCGTCTTTTTTTAAAGGAGATGAGAAGCAAATCCGGATTTCTCCATTTCCAGATGAGAAAAGCTCTCGAGTAAAAAATGTTCCATACAAACGTATTTCTGCCGCACGTCACATACACTGTGATCCACACGTGAGTCCAGCAGCGCTCTCACAAAGAGAAAATGAAAACAAAAACCTTCACTGCAGCACATTATAAAAGCAACACTGACAACCCGTATCTCCAAACAATTCTTATTCTTTTCCCACTACTTTTGGCAACACAACGTGGCGTCTGTCTGCCGTCTGAACACTGTTTCAGGTACAGTCTTCAAAGCTAGCATGCATAGATCTCATGGCCGTGACGCAGCTTCAAAAATTAGTTTCAAACCGGAAGTACGAATTTGCTCGAAATAATGCAAAAACAACCCATTTCCACTTTTTAGTGAAATATAGGTGTCCTAATAGTGTTTTAAGCAGTGTGGGAGACATATACGACTGTCAATGGCTCAAAACATGTGTTTTGGTGTTTCGTGACCCTTTAAGGTACTGTTTCATATGGATTTATTAATCATTTTTACTTTTCAATAAACGCAAACTGTCATAGTTTACCAAAGATGCATCCCCCTTACTGCACAATAGCTGCACCTTCAGCAAACCTCCTAATGTCTGCGGCACGAGGACTTTTATGATCATTTATGAGCGTCAAAAGTAGTGGATCTGTTCCGTAAAATATTTGACTGTGTCTCTGCATCCCAAACCACTAAAATGTATATAAACAATCTTATTTTACAACAATATTTCATGTTTAATTCAATAAATTTTTGGTTGCAGTTTTTTTTTTTGGAACTTACTTGCAATCTCAGAGTGTATGGTTTAATTTTTCCAGATTTTCCAGTTGTTATTAAAATCTTCCAAATGTCAGTGGTGCTGATGTCCAGCCTTATTTCATGGCTATCTGCTCATATTGAGCTCTATTTCACATGGAGAGCTGCAAATAAACCCCATATCACAGAGGATACACATCAGGATCTCCACATCAGACCAATGCAAGAACACACAGCTTCCCAATCAGCAAGAAATATGACCTTGGGCCGGCTAAAATATTTACAGCGTCCTGAAGACAAACTGAATGTCCAAGCAAGAGGGATGCAGCGAAAACAAGCCCGCCACACCGAGGTTTGTTTTGCCTCTCTCAGAGGTCATTCAAGTGAATTAATTACAAGCTCTATCGATTTCACACTCTCAAGCTCAAACCGAGCCCGTCATTCTGCTGAAATGAACTGTTTGGCATCGTTACACAGATGGTTAGAGGATGGCGAATGAGCCATAAAGCAAGAGAAAGACAAACAGTTTTAACTGAGCGCTGCCTGTCGTGATGATAAAAAAAGCATCTATTTGTGTGTGCATTAGAGGATGACACGGGAGTGAATTTTCACTCCTGTCCCGTCCCACTCCCACAGAAAGAAATCCCGATTCCCGTCCTATCCCACTCCCAGAGCAAAGTTAAATAAATAATCCTGTCCCATCCCGCTCCTGGTAAAATGACTCCCGCTCCTGTACCGCTCCCATATATGTGTGTGTATATATATATATATATATATATATATATATATATATATATATATATATATATATATATATATATATATATATTTATTTATTTTTTTTCTTTTAGTCTTTAAGTAATAAATAAAATTTGATTTTATCTGCTTCCATCCCGTTTTAGAACAGCTGCTGAGTCCCTGTTTCTTATTTTTCTGGAGATCAATTACAGTAAATTAAATAGTCTGCAATAGTTTAATAAACCAAAACAGCTCATAAAGCCGCATTTTACTCATTTATTGAAAAGTTTTTTAATAAACATGTAAACAATTTTCATCCAAAATGCTCTTGCATAATGAAAGAGAGAAATGCAGCATTGCACATATTAAGCATATTGATTAAACATTGACAAGTTTTGAAAAATCAAAAAAGCAGAAACAAAAGTTGTACATACATGCGCACATATGATTGACAGAATCGTAGAAATGCTGGGCTAAGATCGTGTAGGGGTCTCTATCTTGATTCAACCCTACACACAATCCTAATTCGGCTTTTCTACAAGTTTCTGCAGATTTTGTGCGATACGAACATTTAGAAATGAAACTAAAGAGAGAGTAGTTGTTTATTTTTATTAGTAATTGTTCATAATATGGAATTTGATCGTAAGCTTGGCAAGCAGTTTGGAGAATTTGATGTTTCCCCATTTAAACAGAATGCCCATGCATACTGCCAGAGAGGAGTTTCAAAGATGGCCGCCGAGTGAAATGACTTGCCTTAAAGGGACTTTGGTAAAACTGGCCTCAGACAGTTTAGTTTAGTCTGCTTCAAAACTGCAGGGAAATATCAGGCTGATTATTTTACCAACAATATTGATAGCCTATTGCAGATTTCAAAGAAAAACATTAATATTAAAAA
This sequence comes from Danio rerio, assembly GCF_052040795.2. Classification (NCBI taxonomy): domain Eukaryota; kingdom Metazoa; phylum Chordata; class Actinopteri; order Cypriniformes; family Danionidae; genus Danio; species Danio rerio. The sequence goes on from NC_141037.1 coordinate 6,722,901, forward strand.
AGAAACATAAGCTGGACCACAACAGATGTCAATGTCATAATGAATGTTCAAATAATGTAGCCCTTAGTTTACAGCAAGCATCATGTTTTTAGTTAGATTGTGCCGTCTGTCATGTATAGGCCTATAGGTCTGTTATTTTTTTACTGAAGAAGATATATTACTTGAGTTTATCACCAGAGCTATAGAAACTGTATTTGTGACGTTAGCGTGATCAAAACAGGAACAAAAGGTCCGGATCCAAGTGCAGATTTATTACGATGTGCATCAAACAGAAAAACAAGGTGTAAAAAGTGCAAAATAACAAATAAACAACAAAACAAGAAACTATAACAAATCAGAAACAGGGCTTAGGAATCACAAACTCCATATACAAGACTTACTAGTTCACGAAGACAAGAAAGACAAACGACGCAGTCACAAACAGAGGTGGAATGGTTGTATTGACCTTATTCTAAAATGCGGAAGTGCGCCTGTTTTCTCGATTGTCTTAGAACTTCCGATTCAGTCGCCTATGGGAGAAATGACTAAGAATAATAAACGGCAGAAAATGGCCAAACTACTTGCTCTACAAACAAATGTTTGCATGACTACACAGACCAAGTAGCATAATATAATAAGAAAATATTAAATTGCAACATCAAGCAGCGTAACGAGCAGTTGTTAACGTCAAAAAATGAATGGAAGTGAATGTGACCGGAAGTCGCGAGACAAAAAGATTCAAATGGCAGCGCCCGCTCGTCAGCTGAGAATAAGGTGAATAGATAGTCCAGGAAATCAACAGGAAACAGGGACAGCTGTGATGGCCAATCAGTGTAAGTGAACCGGGTGTAATGCGCGTGGTATATATGGACTTGTAGTTCTTGGGCGCTATAGTTCACTCTCAGAGTCCGTTGAACTACAGCGCCCTCAGGTGGTCACTGACAATCATGACAGTATTATGCTTTAAAAAAAAACGGCACAGTCTCGGGATGGGATCGAATCTGTATGGATCAAGAATTTTGGTATTAAGATAGGATCAGTTACAAAAAAATGGTATCGGTGCATCCCTAGAATTCACGTGTGGAAAATGCCAATGGAACTCCTGCAAGTAAACAAACCGGCAGACACAAAATGTCACTTTTGACAATGGAGGGACGACTGTGCTGGCTGACTGTATCCCTGCTCATAGTACACTATATAGTTTGTATACAGTACGTCACTTTAGACAAAGTATATATTTCGAGAATATAGCGTGCCTGTCGCTGGAAAACAATGTTTTAATGCATTGCAAATGGCGAAGGCGCATAGCAAGTCACTTGAGGAGGAGAAGTGAATTAATTTAGCTAAACTGCGACATGCTCATCTTCCGGAAATATTACCAACAATCCATCAGGTAAGTTTCTCTCTCTCTCTGTGTAAATCTGTTGGTAAAGCGCTGTCGACAAATATTTTTCCTCCACATCCTATAAAATTGTACTACAAAAGCTGGACATTTGTCCAAAACGGCGCAGTACTTTTTGCGGTTGGGTCTGTTTTAGTCCGAATCATATTCTCACCACAAACAAACCGCTCCTCTTCAAGCAGGTCTCGGTACGATTTTTTTTGTCTGCTTTTGATGCGCACTGAAGTACGATTGCTATATTCACACCTGCCCAAACGAACCGCACCAAGAGGGAAAATGAACTTGTGCGATTCAACCGATCTAAATAAAGCAGGTGTGAAAACACCCTAAAACACAGTTTTTCATAATTAGATACAAATTTCATGGTAAAATTACCAAAAATAAATCATTTAAAAAAAATCACCCCTTTTACCAGACTCACTGATTTATGTGTACATCTTTTTATTTGCAGACAAGCACTAGTCAAAACAACCATCGCATACATCCCATCAAAACAAACCACAAAATCAGCCTCTTTCCTCAACGTGTCCCATAATAAAAAAGCCTACATTACAACAATATTGCTTAAAATGCCACTAAAATACAGTATTTAAATACAAATACATTTCTGGAATAACTGAAAAGACCAGAGAACAAAAAGGACCACCCTTTCTCCAGCCCGGCTACTGGCCTGATTTATGTGTGCATTCTTTTTTTCATACATGCACCAGTCAAAACAACCATCCAGTATCTGAACAAACCACAAAATCAGCCTCTTTCCTCCACATTTGTCCCAAAACTTTAAGAAAGCATGTCATGCACTAAAAAATAGCTTAAAACGCCACTAAAAAGTATTTAAATACAAATAGATTAGTGGAATAACTGCAAAAAGGTCTACTCATTTAGGGAAAAGGACAACCCCTTTCACCAGGCTGACTTCAGCATTATTTATGGGTGCATTTTTATTTTTTGGACATGCACCATTTAAAACAACTATAATGTGCATGATGCATCCCATCAAAACAAACCACAAAATCAGCTTTTTTCCTCCACACTTGTCCAATAATAAAAAGCATGCACAAAACACAATAGTGCTTATAATGCCACTAAAATATAGTATTTAAATACAAATATATTAGTGGGATAACTGCAAAAAGGACCAGCCTTCTCCAGGCTGACTACTGGCCTGATTTATGAGTGCATCTTTTTTCTCGGTTATGCACCAGTCAAAACAACCATCCAGTATCTAAACAAACCACTAAATCAGCCTCTTTCCTCCACATTTGTCCTGAAATTTTAAAAAGAAAAAGCATGTCATGCACTAAAAATCTGCTTAAAACGCCACTAAAAAGTATTTAAATACAAAAGGATTAGTAGAATAACTGCAAAAATTGCCTACTTGTTTAGGAAAAAGTACCACCTTTTTCACCAGACTGACTACGGCCTGATTTAGGGTGCTTTCACATCTGTAGTTCGCTTCATTTGGTCCGGACCAAGGGTAATAAATGATACATTGTTGCATCTTCTGCCGTTTTTGGGTCGTTTTCACACCACACTGCTGGCTTTGGTTCGAACCAGTTGAAAATAACCAAAATGCAGTCATCTGACAAAATCCACATCTCTCATTGGCCAGATGTTGTTGAACATATTTACTAAACTGCTTATTGATTGGTCAGAATTCACGTGCGGGAAAATGCCAGTGAACTCCCGCACGTAAACAAAACCTTTTACTCTGGAGGGACGACTGTGCTGGCTGATTGTATCCCTGCTTTAGACAAACTATACATTACGAAAATGAAGCGCGCCCGCGGCTGGAAAACAGTGTTTAATGCATCGCTCGTCACTTCAGGAGGAGCGGTGAATTAATTTAGCTAAACTGCGACATGGTCATCTTGCGGAAATATTACCAACGATCCATCAGGTAATGTTTTCCCCTCTCTCTCTCTCTCCCTCTCTGTTGGTAAAGCGCTGTCAACAAATATTTTTCCTCCATATCCCATAATGCACAGCGCATCGGCCTACGGCAGCTGAATTAGTCTAAAACGCGCAGTACTTTTTGCGGTTGGACCTGTTTTAGTACGGATCATTGTTCGTTTGAAAGCGTACCGAGACCACCTCTTCAAGCAGGTCTCGGTACGCTTATTTGGTCCGCTTTTGGTGCGCACTCGAGTACGATTGCTGCATTCTCACCTGCCCAAACGAACCGCACCAAAAGGGCAAACAAACTCTAGTGCGATTCAATCGAACTAAATAAGGCAGGTGTGAAAGCACCCTTATTTCCAGACATGCACCATTCAAAACAACCATCCTGTTGTTTCGATCTAATTTCGATCTAATAAAAAGCATGCACTAAATACAATATAGCTTAAATACCACTAAAATACAGTATTTACATACAAAAAAATTAGTGGAATAAATGCATAAAAAGGTCTACTCATTAAGGAACAAATACCACCTCATTCACCAGGCTGACTACGACCTGATTTATGTGTGCATCTTTATTTTTCGAACATGCACCATTCAAAACAACCATAGTGTACATCCAATCACTAAAATACAGCATTTAAACCTCATAATTAAATGTAAAATTAGTGTAAGGACTGCAAAAAGCACCCCTTACACCAGGCTGGCTATTAGCCTGATTTATGTTTGGATTTTTTTTTTCTGGACATGCACCAGTCAAAACCAGCATGCATTAAACACAAAATTGCTTAAAATACCACTAAAATACCATATTTAAATACAAATACATTAGTGGAATAACAGCAAAAAGGACCACCCCTTTCACCAGGCTGACTAGGGGTCTGATTTATGTGTGCATCTTTTTATTTCAGACATGCACCAGTCAAAACAACCATCCTGTGCATCAAAAACTAAACCCAAAATCATCATCTTAGCTCTACACTCGTCCCATAATAAATAGCATACATAAAATGGCAGGACAATTCAGTATTCAAACCTCATAAAAAAAGCAAAAATAATGGAATAACTGCAAATACGTCCACATTTTAGAGCTTAACAGCATCCACTTTGACAAGACTGGCTACTGTGCTTTATGTGTGCATCTTTATTTTCAGACATGCACCACTCAAAACAACCATCCTGCACATCTCATTAAAACAAACCACAAAATTAGCCTCTTCCCTTTACATTTTCCTACAATACAAAAAGCATGCAGTCTAAAACAATAACTCAAGAGGTCTGTTATCACTATATAGTTTATTACATTGTTCTAACTTAAAAATTCTAAATTGCTGATTAGATTCAAACTTTTAAGTTGTCAGAATAATTTCATTAAATTTTCACAGCAGAAAATATTGATAACTACATCAACTAAAAAAATGCAGCTTATTTAAGGGTGAATATGTCTGTCAGTTAGTTTGAAACAATATTTAACTAGTAGCTACCCAAAGAAATTGTGTTGATAATTTTCTACAAAAATAAAGTTCTGGATTTCAAAGCTCCTCCCCAACTGAACAAGCAAGAAGCAAGTCTGGACAAGTTTTAGGCAAACTGTTTGGCACAAAGGACATTTTAAGGTGAGATATCTGAGTTTTATTTAATTTCCAAATCAATGTTCTCCATTCCACTAGAGTAGTGGTCACCAAACTTGTTCCTGGAGGGCCGGTGTCCTGCAGATTTTAGCTCCAACCCTAATCAAACACACCTGAACAAGCTAATCAAGGTCTTACTAGGTATACTTGAAACATCCAGGCAGGTGTGTTGAGGCAAGTTGGAGCTAAACCCTGCAGGGACACCGGCCCTCCAGGACCGAGATTGGTGACCCCTGCACTAGAGTGTTGGCTACTCCTGGTAAATACGGTTAACGTTAGCAATGCTTTTTGACTAAAAAAAAGGTTTTTTTTATTGCTTTACAAGAATACACAAGAATTTAAGGAGGACCAAATGTAGATGCAAAGACCTTAATGAGGAGGCAAGTAATGACAATTGCCATTATTGGTGATCAGTCTACTTTGGAATTGAACCACAAGATGAGTTCAAACCATGAATGGGCATGAGAATCCTAAATGGAATGGATATCTCAATGTGCTGTGGTCTGCTGATGGGCGCAATATACACTCTCAGGGGCGGACTGGGACAAAAATTCAGCCCTGGCACTGTAGCCACATCAGCCCACATAACCACACCGACACAGCCCCACCCACGGACACGCACATTCACTATTTATTTTGGTGTACAGATGGTGAAATAACATGACATTCTTGCCAGATTTTGATTACATTCATGTAGTGAAATTGGACCCCGTCATCAAAACAAACCACAAAGACACTTGTCCCCATTAAAAAAAACGTCCACAAAATATGATAATTAAATACGAAATTAGTAGAAAAACTGAAAGAAGGTATACTTATTTAGAAAAAATAACCACTCCTCAACCTCCAGGCTGACTACTGGCCTGGTTTATGTGTGCATCTTTTTATTTCCGGACATGCACCAGTCAAAAAAAAACATCCTGTACATCTCATCTAAACAAACCACAAAAATCATTCTCTTAACGCCACATTTGTCCCATAATAAAATAAGAAGGCACTAAAAACACTATTACTTAAAATGCCACAAAAATACAGTATTTAAACCTCATAATTCAATACAAAATTAGTGGAATGATTGCAAAAATCGCTATATTAAGGAAAAAGAATCACCCTCTTCACCAGGCTCAATGATTTATGTTTAAATCTATTTTTCGAACCTGCACCAGTCAAAACAAAGCACAAAATCCATGTTTGTCCCATAATAAAAAAGCATGTCATGAACAAATAAAATGGTTAAAATGCCAAAAAAAAACTGTATTATAAACTGTATAAAAACAAATGCATTAGTGGATTAACTGCATTTACGACTACTCATTTAGGGAAAAGGACCACCCCTTTGACAGTCTACCAGACTACTGGCCTGATTTATGTGTGTAAAATCTCTTTCCTCCACACTTGTCTTTTAATATAAAGGATGCATAAAATGGCACTAAAATACAGTATGTAAATCGCCTAATTACACACAAAATAAGCAAAGTAATTGGACAAGGAAAATACAGCCGTAAAATACAGTAACCTCATTAAAAAATTTGTGAAACGACTGCAAAAAGCCCCCTTTTCACTACTTGTCTGATTTATGAGTGCATCTTTTTTTTTCTCCATTAAAAACAACCATCCCGTGCAACCCATCAAAACAAACCACAAAAATCATCCTCTTACCGCCACATATGTCCAATAATAAAATAAGCATGCACTAAAAACAATAAATGACACTAAAATACAGTATTTAAACATCATAATTAAATACAAAATTAAGTGGAATAATTGCAAAAATCGTTATATTAAGGAAAAAGAATCACCCTCTTCACCAGGCTCACTGATTTATGTTTAAATCTTTTTTTTTTTTCGGACCTGCACCAGTCAAAACAAAGCACAAAATCCATGTTTGTCCCATAATAAAAAAGCATGTCATGCACAAATAAAATGGTTAAAATGTCACACACAAAAATAACTGTATTATAAACAGTATAAAAACAAATACATTAGTGGATTAACTGCATACTCATTTAGGAAAAAGAATCACCCCTTTAACCAGTCTGACTACTGGCCTGATTTATGTGTGCATCTTTTGCACCAGTCAAAACAACCATCCTGTACATCTCATCAAAACAAACCACAAAATCAGCCTCTTTCCTTCAGACTTATCCTTTAATTAAAAATCCTTTAATTAAAATCCTTTAATTAAAAAGGATGCATATGGCACTAAAATACAGTATGTAAACTTCATAATTACACGCAAAGTGAAATAATTGGACAAGGAATATACAGCAGTAAACTACAGTAACCTCATTAAAAAAATTGTGAAAGGAATGCAAAAAGCCCCCCTTTTCACTACTGGTCTGGTTTATGTGTGCATCTTTTTTTCACACATGCACCAGTCAAAACAACCATTCTGTACATCTCAAAGCAAACCACAAAATCAGTCTCTTTCCTCCACACTTGTCTCATAATAAAAAGCATGAATAAAACGGCACTAAAATACAGTATTTAAACCTCATAATTAAATGCAAAATTAGTGAATTACCTAGACAAGGACAAAGAGCCTCCACTTTGACAAGGCTGGCTACTGTGCATTATCTGTGCATTTTGTTTTTCAGACAGGCACCAGTCAAACAACCATCCTGTACATCTCATCTAAACAAACCCCAAAAATCATTCTCTTAACGCCACATTTGTCCCATAATAAAATAAGCATGCACTAAAAACACTATTACTTAAAATGCCACAAAAATACAGTATTTAAACCTCATAATTCAATACAAAATTAGTGAAATGATTGCAAAAATCGATATATTAAGGAAAAAGAACCACCCTCTTCACCAGGCTCACTGATTTATGTTTAAATCTATTTTTCGAACCTGCACCAGTCAAAACAAAGCACAAAATCCATGTTTGTCCCATAATAAAAAAGCATGTCATGCACAAATAAAATGGTTAAAATGTCACACACAAAAATAACTGTATTATAAACAGTATAAAAACAAATACATTAGTGGATTAACTGCATACTCATTTAGGAAAAAGAATCACCCCTTTAACCAGTCTGACTACTGGCCTGATTTATGTGTGCATCTTTTGCACCAGTCAAAACAACCATCCTGTACATCTCATCAAAACAAACCCCAAAAATCATCCTCCTACCGCCACATTTGTCCCATAATAAAATAAGCATGCACTAAAAACACTATTACTTAAAATGCCACAAAAATACAGTATTTAAACCTCATAATTCAATACAAAATTAGTAGAATGATTGCAAAAATCGCTATATTAAGGAAAAAGAACCACACTTTTCCCCAGGCTCAATGATTTATGTTTAAATCTTTTTTTCGGACCTGCACCAGTCAAAACAAAGCACAAAATCCATGTTTGTCCCATAATAAAAGCATGTCATGCACAAATAAAATGGTTAAAAGGTCACAAAAAAACTGTACTGTAAACAGTATAAAAACAAATACATAAGTAGATTAACTGCATATAGGACTACTCATTTAGGAAAAAGGACCACCCCTTTGACCAGTCTGATTACTGGCCTGATTTTTGTGTGCATCTTTTTTTATTTTTACATATGCACCAGTCAAAACAACCATCCTGTACATCTCATCAAAACAAACCACAAAATCAGCCTCTTTTCTTCCACAATTGTCTTTTAATAAAAAAGGACGCATATGGCACTAAAATACAGTATGTAAACCTTATAATTACACGCAAAATTAGTGAAATAATTGGACAAGGAATATACAGCAGTAAAATACAGTAACCTAATCAACCTAACCTAACCTAATACAGTAACTTTTTTTCACACATGCACCAGTCAAAACAACCATTCATCTCAAAGCAAACCACGAAATCAGCCTCTTTCCTCCACACTTGTCTCATAATAAAAAGCATGAATAAAACGGCACTAAAATACAGTGTTTAAGCCTCATAATTAAATGCAAAATTAGTGAATTAACTAGACAAGGACAAACAGCCTCCACTTTGACAAGGCTGGCTACTGTGCATTATCTGTGCATTTTGTTTTTCAGACAGGCGCAGTCAAACAACCATCCTGTACATCTCATCAAAACAAACCCCAAAAATCATCCTCTTACCGCCACATTTGTCCCATAATAAAATAAGCATGCACTAAAAACACTATTACTTAAAATGCCACAAAAATACAGTATTTAAACCTCATAATTCAATACAAAATTAGTGGAATGATTGCAAAAATCGATATATTAAGGAAAAAGAACCACCCTCTTCCCCAGGCTCAATGATTTATGTTTAAATCTATTTTTCGGACCTGCACCAGTCAAAACAAAGCACAAAATCCATGTTTGTCCCATAATAAAAAAGCATGTCATGAACAAATAAAATGGTTAAAATGCCACACAAAAAAAACTGTATTATAAAAAGTATAAAAACTAATACATTAGTGGATTAACTGCATATAGAAATACTCATTTAGGAAAAAGGACCAACCCTTTGACCAGTCTGCATGACTACTGGCCTGATTTTTGTGTGCATCTTTTTTTTTATTTTTACACATGCACCAGTCAAAACAACCATCCTGTACATCTCATCAAAACAAAGCCTCTTTCCTCCACACTTGTCTCGTAATAAAAAGGATGCATATGGCACTAAAATACAGTAACCTCATAATTACACGCAAAATTAGTGAAATAATTGGACAAGGAAAAT
>NC_141037.1:6737500-6765000 GCF_052040795.2 Danio rerio
GTTAAATTCACCAAATGTAACTGTTTTTGCTAAAATCATTTCTGCAATCAAAAACGAGTGATGTGTATGATTCAGCATAGCGTCAGCTTACCTGATATAGTCCAGAGTGCAGAGTCCAGCATTTCTAATTAGGTCATCACTTCATTCAGCTCCGTTTTGACCAAAGACGTCTGCAGTTTGCATTAAAAGCAGTGTGGTGTATGGTAAAAGTTAAGTTTTCTATTTTTGGCTACAAATTTGGCATGCTTATGCACAACACGACGTATTTACTATTGCAGCCTGTCTTTTTTTTTGCAACCGGGAACCCGTGTGACATGTGTGACACCGTGTGACACCGTGTGACGTAGGTTGGTAATTTGTTCTATTGCCAATGCCATTTGTTTCTATTTGGGCTGTCAAATTAGCCTTTTTGCAAAGAATTGGATCCATAATAAGAAATGCTTTGATTAAATATATATTGAATTCATGTCATTTTTTAAACTGTGGCTGAAAACTGAAATACTGTAAAAAATATATATATAAAAAAATAAAAAACATTATTATAAAAAATAATATATTTATATATAAATATATTATATATATATATATAAAAATATTTTTATATATATATAAAAAATAAAAAAAACAAAAATAAAAAAACATCTAACCATATATTTTATATATATTAAAAAAAAAAAAAAAAAATATATATATATATATATATATATATATATATATATATATATATATATATATATATAAGTAATAAAATACTGTAAATATTAGAGAAAACCATGTAAACCAATATACAGTCAAATCTATTGGGAGTATTGGCCACTATTGACCTCCTCCATCCATGCTGGCACAGAACAACACAGAACTTTCATCGTTTTTAATGTTTGCAGACTGATTGCTAATTGAAGACTTGTGTGAAGGAGTGTCAAACCGGTGATCCGGTGAATTCCTACTGATCTTGGTAGTGTCTAATAGTTACAAGTGGTGCTTGCTGCAGAGCCATTTGAGCAGAGCTGAGCTTGAGCTTGAGCTCCACCTTTTATGCACTTCTTCTACGAGTGATGTCACTGGGGGTAGGGTTAGGGGTGGGGTTGGTGTACGCATTAAAACAGCTTACAGGAGGCAGAGCGAGAGCTCCCCCTCGCTGGAGCTCAGCTCTGCTCAAATGGCTCTGCAGCGAGCACCCTCTCACTAGTTATGAATAGATGGTTTCTGTTTGGTTACCATAGCTAATACAATAAAGTTTGGACTGCTTGAATGCCATCCATGTTAACTGTTTTGAAAAATAGTGGGGGAAATATGTCAACCCAATGAGAAAGGGTTTACACATTTGCAAGACCTGTCTTCTGCTCTGCTGGGATAATGATAATGAAAATGAAGTGGAACCTTACTGTAACCAGGTCAAAGCATACAAGAAAAACTGTAAACAGAAATTAGGGGGAAAAATACTCAGGAGGGCTAATGTAACCCCGCGGGTCCTACGCTACCCAACCCGCTCCGAGCTGGTATCGAACCAATGTCATTCCGCATGGGAGTCAGGTACTCTACCAAGGACGCTAAAGACCATGGCCTCTAGCACCTGTTGCTAGAGCACCTGTAGAGGTCAGAGGAGTGAGGTTTACCTGCACAGCATTCACTAGCTGGCCTCCGTTACACTAATAATTCTGACTTCAACGGTTGGTGGATGGAAACATAAGCTACAGTATGTAGCAGGATTTCTCCCATTAGCAGAACACAAGCACAGGCATCTTTGATAGTGTAACAGAGGCTAGATAGTGTAGTGCCATAGATATATACACTAGATGTCGCATAGGGACCCTGAGCATGCGTCAATAGCGCCGCCATATTTGTACAGTGCTCCCAGAACAAGTGTCGTTCAACCGCACTAGTCAAGACAGTGTAATTACGTGAAGATGCTGGACTTTAGCACTGTCTACGGGTGTAGTAACGAGCAAACAAAGAAAACAAAGCACAAAGGCAGAACATTTCATAGGTAAGATTTAGTTTTTTACGTTTTTGTGTTATGAACTTTTGCGCTAAACAGGTAATGTTAATAATGATAATACAGTCACTTACTGCCTTCACCATAAGGCAAAGCAGCAGAAACCCTCACTAAATACTCGGCTTACGCTAGTTTTGTTGAATAAAATCAGCAAACAATGCAAAAGAAATATGACAACGAGATACTGCGCTGCCAGAAACTTGCAGTGAACGAGTCGTTCATAACAGAGATTCATTCACAAACGAATCGCTCCATCCGTCAGTATGAGAAGTGAAAGCAGGAGAGGAGCTGTGTTTCAGGACATGATTAGATCAAATTTAACAGGGAGGGTGGATAGTACATTTCCATACACACAAACACAAGCTTTTGTCAGGAATGCCAGTGCGATCACTGATTCACCAATGTAGAAAAATGATGTAAAATTATAAGCTTCGTAATAAAAAAAAAAAATGTGCATACTGACCTCCGGGAAAACTCCCGATCATAGATATTGTGTATATGTGTAAATCTCTGGCTCTGGAAGGACAGTCCTCCACTGCAGCTTGGTCCCGCATTCATTTCAAAGGAGCGCTACCCTGTAGCAAGATGGCGGCGCTATTGAAGCATTCCTTCCAATAGACAACAACAGGGTAGGCGACATCTAATGTACAGTGAAGTCAGAATTATTAGCCCCCCTTTGATTTTTATTTTCTTTTTTAAATATTTACCAAATTATTTTTAACAGCGCAAGGAAATTTTCACAGTATGTCTGATAATATTTTTTCTTCTGAAAAAAAATATTATTTGTTTTATTTCGGCTAGAATAAAAGCAGTTATTAATTTTTTAAAAGCCATTTTAAGGAAAAAATTATTAGCCCTTTTAAGCTATATTTGTTCCTGATAGTCTACAGAGCAAACCATCATACAATAACTTGCCTAATTATCCTAACCTGCATAGTTACCCTAATTAACCTAGTTATGCCTTTAAATGTCACTTTAATCGGTATAAAAGTGTCTTGAAAAATATCTAGTCAAATATTAGTTACTGTTATCATGACAAATATAAAAGAAATCAGTAATTAGAAATGAGTTATTAAAACTATTATGTTTAGAAATGTGTTGAAATAATCTTCTCTTTGTTAAACAGAAATTGGGGAAAAAATAAACAGGGGTGCTAATAATTCAGGGGGGCTAATAATTCTGACTTCAACTGTATATATCTATGGTGAAGTGCTGTGCAGGTAAACCCCACTTCTCTGACCCCTAAAGGTGCTCTGGCAACAGACACTAGTGGTCATGGTCTTTAGCCTCCTGGTTAGAGCAACTGACTCCCATGCGGAAGGTCGCCGGTTCGATCTCAGCTCAGCTCAGCTCGGAGCGGGCTGGGTGGTTTTTAGACCGGCAGGGTTACAATAGCAATAACGCTAAAGCTTGATTCCAGCTCCCAATGGAGATAGGGAAAATCTTCACACACACACACACACACACACATTCACAGATACTGGAGGATTTAGCCGCTCCTCACTAATGAAACTGTCATCAGTATGAGGAAAGCTGATTCTCAGAAACCGGAAAATTAAAAATATCACTGTATTCAACCCTCTGATGCAGGAATTATTAAAGCGCGAAGGAAAGCGCACGCAGTCCTGTTTGAGTGCAGTTTAAATGAACTGGATCAACATTTTAATCTTCTCTGTTCAATTTCTTTTTTCAGATGTTGTGGTGTCCAAGGAGGGTGATGCAGTGGCGCAGTAGGTACTGCTGTCGCCTCACAGCAAGAAGGTCGCTGGTTTGTGCCTCGGATGGGTTAGTTAGCGTTTCTGTGTGGAGTTTGCATGTTCTCCCTGAGTTCGCTTGGGTTTCCTCCGGGTGCTCCGGTTTCCCCCACAGTCCAAACACATGCAGTACAGGTGAATTGGGTAGGCTAAATTGTCCGTAGTGTATGAGTGTGTGTGTGTATGTTTCCCAGACATGGGTTGCAGCTGGAAGGGCATCCGCTGTGTAAAAACCTGCTGGATAAGTTGGTAGTTCATTCCGCTGTGGCAACCCCGGATTAATAAAGGCACTAAGCCGACAAGACAATTAATGAATGAAATTGTCCATAGTGTATGAGTGTGAATGTATGTGTATAGATGTTTCCCAGAGAGAGGTTGCAGCTGGAAGGGCATCCGCTGCGTCAAACATGCTGGATAAGTTGGCGGTTCATTCCGCTGTGTTGACGCCGGATTAATAAAGATAATTGTTTTGAGCCTTGGCTGGATCAGTTGGCGTTTCTGTGTGGAGTTTGCATGTTCTCCCCGTGTTGTCGTGGGTTTCCTCTGGGTGCTCCGGTTTCCCTCACAGTCCAAACACATGTGCTGGTGAATTGGGTAAACTAAATTGGCCGTAGTGTATGTGTGTGTGTGAATGAGTGTAAAACATATGCCAAAATAGTTGTTGGTTCATGGCACTGTGGTGACCCCTGATAATCAGAGACTAATCCGAAGGAATATGAATGAATATATGCAGGTGTAAAAGAGAAAATGTAGAAAGGCATGAGCAATATACAACACAATTCAGTTTAATGAGAACTCGTTTATATAAGTGCTCCGCAAAACCCTTCACCTCAACATGTGATGTACTGTATGAGTCCTGCAGCGCTTCTGTAGCAGACACTGCAGCTTGTGAACGCAAAAGCACAAGGGCATGAAATTTTGATGAAAGCTAATGTTGTGGCTGTGGGCCAGTGTGAGATAATTGCCTGCAGATCCCCTGAGCTCCGGCTCGCTTTTATGAGCTCTGCTGAAGCACACAGCACATACTGTACATGAGCATTACTGCTGCACACACACACACACACACACACACACAGACACATGTACGCACATGCGCACATGAATCTTTAAACATACACACACATGACATGATGTGCACCTTAAAAGATCTACATGCACACACACACACCACACATACACACACAAACAACTTGAAGAGCATTTCAAACACACACACACACACACACACACATACACACATACACACACACACACACACAACAAGAAGGGCATCTCAAAACACACACACAAGACATGAAGAGCATCTCAAAACACACACGCACACACACACACACACAGAGATACACGACATGTAAGAGCATCTCTAATGTAGAGTAGTGTGATATGAAGCTGTAATATAGCCCTAAACCTATACCTAATCCCTAATCCCAACCTCAGAACCATTCAATAGTGTTCATAATCTAATTACCAAGAATTATTTATATTTTTACAGTATTCTTTAATTGTATTAAATTACCAATTAATGGGGTGAGGCAGTGGCGCAGTAGATAGTGCTGTCGCCTCACAGCAAGAAGGTCGCTGGTTCGAACCTCGGCTCAGTTGGCGTTTCTGTGTGGCTAAATTGTCCGTAGTGTTCGAGTGTGTGTGTGAATATGTGTGTGGATGTTTTCCAGAGATAGGTTGTGGCTGGAAGGGCATCCGCTGCGTAAAAATTTGCTGGATAAGTTGGCGGTTCATTCCGCTGTGGTGACCCTAGATTAATAAAGGGACTAAGCCAACAAGAAAATGAATGAATGAATGAATGAATGAATGAATGAAAAACAACTAATGGATAATTAATGTCTAGTTAACGAGAAGTATTTATATTAATTATTACATTATCCATTAATTATATTTAATAAAATAATTATCGACAATTAATGGCTAGTTAATGAGAATTATTTATATTAATTATTACAGTATCCTTTAATTGTATTCAATCAACAATTTATGGATAATAATAGCTAGTTAACGAGAATTATTTATATTAATTATTACATTATCCATTAATTGTATTTATTAAACAATTAATGAAAATTATAAATGATATAAAAAAAAAAAAAAAGATAATTAATAAAAAAGTTTTGTTTTTTTTTATCCGGCCTGATCTCACGAGAAAACGTAAGTATTTTACGTTTTGCCAGTTTAGTTGTTTCATCAGACGAAAGAAAATAATAAAGGTTTAAACAACTTTAGAGGATATGTAAATAGGTACTTTTTGAGGAAAACCATTTCTTTAGATCGCGAAATAAGAAGACAGTAAAGCACCTCTGAGGTAAATCATAGAATTCAAATAATTTTCATTTCACAAATAATTTTTTCATTATTATTTTGCGGAAAATTTAAATATACAATTATTATAAAGAAAATGGAAAGACAATAAGAAAACATTTTTGGAAAAAGAAACAAACAACGAAACAAAAACAAACAGAAGGGGTATATACATTACACAATAAAGAAAAAGATTATATAATTTACACATTTCAGTTGTTTTTAAAGCCTTTTTTTGTAAAAGAGTTAGAAACTGTTTCAAAGTAATGCTGCATTTCAGTAAGCAAAATATTTTTTTAAAAAAAAGGTTTTTGATTTGAAAATTTACATTTATGTATAAAAAATGCTGAAGATTAAGAAAATATGTTTTCTTTTTATGTAAAGCTTCTATTTTATAATTAATAAAACCGAATAAAACATTTTCCCATAGTAAGGAAAAGTCTTCTCAATTATAAAAAGAGAAAAATCCTTCCAAAGCAATCTAGAATAACTGCATCGCCAAAACAAGTGAACTCAGGGTGCTGCCTACAAATTGAAGATTCACGGACGCTTACGACTCCACAATCATTTTGCTTTGAGTCACTGGTATCCTTCATGTAACTCAGTTCATTTTAATATTGCATAAACCAAAATTACTTATTATTAGTAGCATTTCTACATTAAGAATAATGTAATAATATAAATTTAGGAAGTGAATCTATGCATTAAAAGATTGACTAATGATCTTGTGTTGTGTTGTTACAGTCATGACCAGAAGGTGGCAGCAACGGGGTGTTTCTTCAGCGGCAGACGTTCATAATATTAGTGTTCATTCATTCATTCAGTCATTCATTTTCTTTTCGGCTCAGACCCTTTATTAACCAGGTGTTAGAGTCTAAATCATCATATGCATTTGTTTATATGGCAAAACATGTCTTTTCAACCAAAGAAGGTCCATACAGACTTCAAAGGCAGATACTAATAAGATCAGAGCCTGGTGTGTGAACTTTGGGGTTTTACAATGCGGTCACATGTTGATTGGTCAGTTTGAATGTAATGCTTTGCATTTGGGCTTTGGTCACATGGTCAAGAAAGAGACAAAATAGCTGGTAAACTTTGCTCTGTCTCTTTTCCTGCTCTGCTCCTCTCCTGACTCTACAATCATCTTCTGGGCCTGCTCTCTTTGTCTTTCTCTCTCCCTACCCCTGTCTTTCTCTTTCTTAGGCAAATTTATTTTTACATTTAAGCTGGGTACAAATATTATCATATGGTTTTTATCATTTCATATTTTATATATCAGTCTAAAAGGGTTGAGATTATTTTCTTAATGAGTTATAGGTGTGTTTTGAGAATAAACCAATCAGAGACTCATCCCCCATTCCCTTTAAGAGTCAGTTGCGTTGCGCCACGGTGCATTTGCTATTACATGACGTAAAGTAAGTGTAGGTGGAAAAACTGAGCACTTCACTAGCGAAAAAACAGTTAAACAGAGCATCTGCAGCGCGAGAATGATTATGAGAGAAAAGGCATATCATAATCTACTTTCACTTTCGCTCTTGTGGATAGGGAAACCTTGTACGCACAGACATCAATTAGCCTATAAATAATTAATTTTATTTGTTAAGCGCTAATATTTGTTTCAAAACTATTTCTAAATTCAGTTCTAATTTCCAGCAAACAAATAAATGAACAATAATAACGAAGTGTGTTCAAAAACCTGAGGTATATCCAAACACACATGCTGTGCCCCATATGGTCTAAAACCTGACAGGTGGGCAAACCTAAGCTTGTTTTTAATAAAGCAAGTATAAATATGGATATAATAAATTATACTGCTAATAATAATAACATTAGACAAAAGCAAATTGTTATGAATGATCTGAAAAAGCCTCCCGAGATGAAGAAGGCATGAAGGAAATGGTTTTTATATTCATGTAGGCTGCAAAATAATGTTTTGTAATATTTTAATCCTTTATATTTATATCCTATATATATATCCTTAATATTTAAATATTTTTTCATATGTAAAGATGTTTGCATATTGATCTACTGTCATGACTGTTTGTAACCACCTGAGGGCGCTGTAGTTCAACGCAATCTGAGAGTGAACTACAGCGCCCAAGAACTACAAGTCCATACATACCACGCGCATTACACCCGGTTCACTTACACTGATTGGCCATCACAGCTGTCCCTGTTTCCTGTTGATTTCCTGGACTATTTATACAACCATTTTCCCACTGTTCATCACTGCGTCGTTTGTGTTTCTTGTCTGCTATATCTAGTAAGTCTTGTATATCGAGTTTGTTATTCCTGAGCCCTGTTCCTGATCTTGATTTATGTTGGAGTTCTTGTTTTGTTGTTTATTTGTTACTTTGTTATTTTTTGAACACCGGACACCTTGTTTTTCTGTTTGCTGCACGTTCGTAATAAACTGCACTTGGATCCAACACCTTTTTGTTCCCGTTTCAATCCGTAACGTGACATCTACATCTTGTGTGTATTAAGCTGTATGTAAGCGAGGCACACAACTAATGCGCTCTGCGCTGGACTTTAGGCCGACTTTGTTCTGGTCTATTGAAAAATCTATTATAGTTCCTCAAAATAGCAACACGCCAGTAATACACCTCAACACGCCTTCCTTTTTAGACCAGAACGCCTATGGGCGCACATATGAGCGCAAATGCATTTGCTATTTAAACAGCGTGGCGTAAAGCGTCAAAATGACTCTTGCGCCAAGCTGAAACTAGCAAACAACAATTGCGTCGCGCCTTGCGTCACATTGCGCCGGGTGTATGATGATGGCCCAATGTCTCTCGACTGGCCTGGGAATGCCTCGGGATCCCCCCGGAGGAGCTGGAGGAAGTGTCTGCGTAGAGTACCCCGTATAAGCAGTAGAAAATGAATGAATGAATGAATTTCCATTACAATGCAGTTATTACAAAATAACAAACATCATTTATTGAGTGTTAATACATACAAACATACTTTTCAGAGATAAACTGATATAAAGCGTGCTACAGTAAGTAAGTAATGTGTATTTATATAGTGCATTTATTGTGCATGGCTATACACCCAAAGCACTTCACAGTCATGAGGGGAGGGGGGTCCCTCCACACCACCATCTACTTGGCTGCATCAACTTGGATGATGCGGCAGCAGCCACAGGACAACGACACCAGTGCGCTCAATACACACCATTTATTGGTGGAGTGTAGAGATAGTGATCGAGCCAATTTGGTGAAAGAGGAAGATCGGGAGGCCATGATTGGTAAGGATCGATGGAGAAAAGTTGGCCAGGACACCGAGGTTAAACCTTTACTCTTTACAAGTGCCATGAGAGTCAGGACCCCGGTTTAACGTCTTATCCGAAAGATGGCACTCACTGACAGCATAGTGTCCGCTTCACAGTTCTGAGGCATTAGGACTCACACAGACTGCAAGCTGAGCGCCCCCTGCTGGCCTCACTAACACCACTTTAAACAGCAACTTAGCTTTCCCATGTGGTCTCCCATCCAGGTACTGACCAGGCTCAGCCCTGTGCAATAGGATCTGGATGCAGCCTTTATGATGCAAGCTGAGACTGCATCACTCAGCGATGCAATGCCAGACTCCAATGGAGCTGGTGACGTCACTGTGATGGGTGGGGTTAGGTGAGCCCATTAAAAAGCATTGGATGCAGCCCAGATTGCACTGCACCAGGTCTGCAGCCAGACCCCTCTCGCCCTGTGGGGTGATATGGCTGTGTTATTATTAAAAAAAAAATGTAATGTTTAAAAATGTACTCGCAATACTAAAATCACCCTTATGTTGAAAAGGCTTTGAATGCTGGTAAAACAGACGCTGTGAATGTGTGTGTGTGTGTGTGTGTGTGTGTTATTGATGTTTGTGTTGTGTATGAGCATATTGAGTGGAGCTGTGCATCATTTTCAGTCTGTGGCCTTCAAGCTTTCACATAGCGTTCACTCAGTGTCCTTCTGCTGTTAATCTGACCAGCCCATGAGTCTTCATCGCCGGTGCGAACACTCATCGTGTAATCATAACTGTTTAAGGTTTTGGTGTAAGCTCAGAGGCCTAAATGGATGTTACATAAACCTCTAATGTCATGTTTCCCTGGTTACCACATTCTGAAGCGTGAAATGTACTCTAGTCCCCATGGCAACATGCTCGGATGTTGATGATGATGATTTTTGATCATATTTTCTCAGTGTTTTTTATTTTAGGAGGTTTGGGTCAACTGGAGGCCAGCCTGGCCAAACTACACACACAGGTGATTATATTTGTTATTTTTAGATTTTGAGTTTAGTAGAGTTAAAGTTGGGCGGCACAGTGGTTAGCACTGTCGCCTCACAACATGAAGGTCGCAGGTTCAAGTCCTGGCTAAGTCAGTTGGCATTTCTGCGTGGAGTTTGCATGTTCTCCCTGTGTTGGCGTGGGTTTCCTCCGAGTGCTCCGGTTTCCCCCACAATTCCAAACACATGTGCTATAGGGGAATTGAATAAACTAAATTAGCCATGTGTGTGAATTGGTGTTTCCCAGTACTGGGTTGTGGCTGGAAGGGCATCATCTGCGTGAAATATATGCTGGAGTAGTTGGATTCCACTGTGGCGACCTCGAAAACTAAAGACTAAGCTAGAGGAAAATGAATGAATGAGAGTTAGGGCGCTTTCACACCTACACTTTTGTTTCGGAACGTATCTCGTTTGCCCAGTTAGCACGGTTCGTTTGGCATATGTGAACAGGGCAATCGCGCTCTGTTCCGCGCCAAAGTAATCGCTCCGAGATCGCTTGAATGAGGTGGTCTCGGCTCGATTGAAACGAACCCTGGAGCGGTTCGATTGCAGTGAGAAAGCGATCCGATCCGAGCGCGGTTATATCACAGTGTTTTATGGATATGTAATAGGCTTACGGCTATATGAAGAGAGAATTATGAGTATGGCGGGAAGTTGCGCGAGTCTCCGGATGCCCACAAACGAGTGATGATCTCCCGGTAATCTCACGTCTCCCTCCCGGTCCTCAAATAGGCATCGTCGCGCACCCTTCTCACCCCTCCCCACCACATCTCTCCTCAGACATATCGCGCGCGCACCCTGTCAATCACCATCAAACCACAACCTCTCCTGACAGCTGAGCGGGACGCTGCAAAATAAACCCTGATACCCTGACCAATGTAGGGAGATTTTACTCGCACGTGACTTGTTTTAGCTCTTTTGGTCCGATTAGAAACTTTGCAGTGTGAAAGTGAACCGCTCCAAGAGCAAAGAGCAACAATGTAACAATTGTAATCTCTGTTTCGGAACAACTGAATCGATTCACAGGTGTGAAAGCACCCTTAAAGTTGGCATGAAATTGATGTGCTCTTTACACTGGTGTGTTTTCATTTTAAAACAGCATTGTATTGATTTATTTGTCATTTAGTTTTTTAATGTAGTTCCCAAATTCACATACAGATAAGGTTTTCCACAATGTATTCACAAAACAATCCAAGATCGGAATTCCAAAATTGTAGAAATAAATGAAATGATATATTAGAAAAAATTTCCATTAATAAAAATGTAAGTTACATGAATGATTTAAGGACATTATAAGAAACAAGAAAATCAATACACTTATAATTGTTTTGTTTATCATCAAAAAGAAACAGATAAAATTAATTTGTTGCTTTTCAGTTACAACTCAATTGTGTATGTTTTTTGTCATATTGTGGCACCCAGTCAACCCTTTTTCTTTTTTATTTATTTATTTATTTTTTATTACCTAAACTACATATGGACCTATGAGGATGGTACTTTTAGGATCTTAAATGTACAATATTTAAAATAGCTTGTGTTCTTCTTTCTATCTTTCTGTTATACTTTCTCTCATTACTAGAAATTATACATAAAATAAACAAAATAAACTTCACATCTTTCTAACTATTCATTCATTCATTCTATAATAAATCTGGTCTTAACGACAAAATATATTCTAACCATTTTCTCCAAGTCTCATTAAACTCTGCAGTCTGTAGACAACGGTTCATTGTTAGCCTCTCCATCTTATAGATTTCATAAATTATGTCAAACCAGTCACTAATTTGAGGTATTTCAAGCTGTAACCATTTTTTGGTTATAGCTTTTTTACAGGCTAACAGCAAAATTTTCAGCAGTTTTTCTGTCAGATTTTTCTTCTAAAATAGGATTTTTTAGGCCTAAGTATAAAGTTGAAAAAGAAAAATCAATGGGGATATGGAATATATTTTCTAAACATTTATGAATTTCTTGCCAAAATTCCTGGATTTTTAAACATTTCCAGAAAATATGTGAATAATTTGCTTCATTTCAGCCACATAACAAAACTCTCTACTCCTCCATTCAACTGATTAATCATCATTTAAGTGTGAACTCTTGAAACGCAAAGTGTAGTTTCTACAGTATGCGAACATTGAAACTGAACACAATATCTTGAAAGTTTTTACACCAGCTTGGGTTTTGTAGCTACTGCAGTTTTGACCCAAAATTGAACCAGGAGACTTTGTCACATGACGGCGCAGGCCTGTTTTAGGCTTTAACTGAATTTTGACCAAATGTGTAGTTCCTGCAGTGTAGAAGGGGACGGCACTGTCGTGTGTGAGTCTTGCTGAAAGCTGGCTGATGGTGCTGGACAGCTTCCTGCTGTGACTGGGGCTGGAAACATGACTTTGGTTTGCCAGAACTAGTTCAGACGATGCTCAGCTTCACTGCTTCACAATCCAGGATGACTCGAGAGCCAACTGAACACTATCTGCCAACATGCGCTGGAGGAGTCGGGACCCAATGGTTCGCATGGTAATTGGGCTCTCCAGTGTAAAATGAAGGTTAGTGAGACAAATGAAGGTCAAACTCTTTGCCTCTATTCATATGTAGCACATATTTGCACTGTTTTTTCCTTATAAGCATGCATCCGTTGCTTTAAAAGCTCATGATTGGCTATATATAAACTATATATATATATATATTTTTTTTTTTATATAGAAATCAAAGATCATAACTCTACATTTATCATTTTTGATAATATATGAATTATATGAATTTTTTTTAATTTTATGAATATTATATGAATATGAATTTCTGTCACCAAAATAGTGCAATCTGGATCAAAGCCTAAAAGGGGCAATTTCAAAGAGTTTTTAGAAAATTATTAGTGTGGTTTTATAAGCTGAAACTTCACATACACACTCTAGAGCAGGTGTGGGCAAACTTGATCCTGGAGGGCCAGTGTCCTGCATAGTTTAGATCCAACCCTAATCAAACAGACCTCCCTATAGAGTTCAAGGCATCTTGAAGACACTGATTAGTTTGTTCAGGTGTGTTTGACTAGTGTTGGAACAAAACTCTGCAGGGACACCGGCCCTCGAGGATCAAGTTTGCCCATCCCTGCTCTAGAGAGATCACAAACTAATGTAACACTTTGTAAAAAGGGGAATGATAGGTCCACTTTAAAACTTCTCTATAATCCTTTGTCAAACATTGTCTTAACTTTTTTGCAAACATTGCTAAAAACTTTTACTGCTATGTAGGAGAAGTCTTTAAGGGCGCCTATGATGAAAATCAACTTTTGAAAGCTGTTTGGACAGAATTGTCTGTATGTATACTGTGTCCACTGTCATATTGGGGTGATATAAACACAGGAAGTCTTTTTATTTTTCTGATGGGATCCAAATAGGATCCAAATCCCAGTGATTGTGAGGCCCACCGCATTGTGACGTAGGAGTGCGGTTTTCCCCATCCACCGAATTGATTGACAGACGCCATGTTTCTTTAATAACACATATACACATGTCCACGGAACATTTTTCTTACAAAAAAACAGGGATTAAAATATCTGTGCCAACTCTTTTTATAAAATGGCTATGTACACTGAATCCAGAAAGTAATCATAGTGCTTCACTTTTTGTTTGGCTATAATAAATAATCTGTAAAATAAAATTTTAAGCTGAAACTTTACAGCAGGGGTCTCAAACTCAATTTACCTGGGGGCCGCAGGAGGCAAAGTCTGGGTGAGGCTGGGCCGCATAAGGGATTTTACAAAAAAAAAGTCCTCAAATGTCATTATTAACAGTTTTAATTATTTCTTCTGAACATGAAGTGTCCTGAACATTAATAGAACATTGAGTGAAGATTATGAACAGTTCCTCTGAACATGGCATCTTTTGCCTACTCCTTACTGCCAGAGACTTGACAGCGCTTCTTCTCACAAATCTGAACCACATTTGGTTTTAGAGCGGAAGCAGTTGAGACCCTCAGTATGGCTTGAAGATGATCATCATTAAGTCTAGACCTGTACTTTGACTTATTGAAGTTCAAGGTGGAGAAAAACTTCTCACACAAATATGTGCTCCCAAAAAGGCCTAGTCCTAGGGAAAAAAGTGGGGGAACTCACTCAAAACTTCCATTCCCTCACCTAAAAAAAAGGCGTATATATGTATAAATAAAACACCCCCACCCCACTCCAGTCACATCAGTCTGTACCAGTCTGTATCTACCTATAATATATATAAGACAGGGCTCGAAATTAACTTTTTTACTTGGTAGCACCGGTGCTCCCAACTTCAAATATTTAGGAGCACCAAAATAAATTTAGGAGCACCAGAAAAAATTTAGGAGCACCCACCAAAAATGAATGAGCACCGCTGCAAATTGCTTTTTAAGGGATTTATTGTATTTTAAAACAACATCAATAGGACTAACAAAAACTAGAAACAACTATCTAACTAATGCTGCGAAGACATTGATATTTGTGTGCAATAATTCCAAAATGAATGTTTAATAATTATAGAATATTAATGATGATGAAAATGACAATAATAGTAAAAAATGAATTCCATTTCTCATTATGATACTGCCTTGAATGTGCATGAATGTAGGTTATCTGCTATAAAAAGTCTGTTACTTTATGAAAAATAATTGTATAGTTTGCATCAAACAAAAATGAAGCATTGCAGTAAGAAATATTGATTTTGTACTGCTGTTTTTATATGCATGTCAATTTAATAAATAATATTTCTGCTACAAAACAAACAAAAAATTATAATAAACCATTCAATTCAATGATGAAAGCTGCAAAGCAGTCATCAGTAAATAAATAAAAAATAAAAATAATATACACCTCAAAAAAGAATAGACAAAAGAAAGAAAGAAAAGTCTCACTTCTATCACTCTTTAAAAGTTTTGGTTTCAGTTTGTCAATTTAAAGGTTCAGTCTGAGCTGATCTTCATGTTTCTGTGTTAGTGGAAAAGCAGGCGAGTCAGCCGACCCAATTTATGAGCAGGCAGAGCAGGATTCTTGCGATGACCACCGGCGGAATACCGCTGTTTGTTATGAGCCGCAGTTTCAGTGTAAACTTTGTAAAGGCGAGCTTCATTGGCGATGATATGTACAGTATTAGATTTGACTTTTAGCGGACATTTGCGCTGAACACGCAGTGAATGCAACGCATGGAGATTCGGGCGCCTTCTCCAAGAAGCGCGTACTCGATTGATCTCAGCTGGCGGATCATTATTCACCACGTGACGTGTCATGATCGCTCTCATCTGTGCCTCAACTTTAGGTGGGGTTTGCAAACCTGTGTGCTTTAAGTTTTTACTCTTCAGCCGTTTGCATTTCCTGTGGTCATAAAAGCTCCTTCCCTGTCATCTGACAGCGCAATACCTTGAGTGAATGACAGCTAATATGAACCAATATAGCGGCAGAGAAGAGCGATTCAGCACGTTTTTACAAAAAATCAAAACAGGTCGCACTACAACCATTATCTGCAGTCGCACTAATGCGCCCAGATATATTATGAGGTCGCATAGATTAATTTTCGGGCGCATATGCGACCAAAATGGCCGCAATTTCGAGCCCTGTAAGATGCAGGATGTAGCTGAGTGGCAGGCAGGGGCGGGAACAGCTTACCTTGGTTCTTCCCGCCCGTCACAGCGTCTAACAAAGGGGCGGGGTGCGTGGTGACGTCACCGGCATCCCCGCTCCTTTGTTTACACGGCGGACGGGGAATGCCAGTGACCGCTGTGTACGGATAGAATCAGCGGAGCTGGAAGCGCTCTCTCTCCCCGCTCCGCTGATTCTGTCAGAGTACAGCGGTCGGCGCGGGCCACAAAATATTGCACTGAGGGCCGCAAATGGCCCGCGGGCCGCGAGTTTGAGACCCCTGCTTTACAGACACATTCTGGAGGCATTAAAAGCTTGTCTTACATCTTGTAAAGGGGGTAAAATAAGTGCCTTTAATTATAACATATAAAGACAGAAATGTTTTGAAGAAACGGCATATAAGCTATTTTAAGAGTAGCAAACTAAGCACTACAGCCTAAGGGTCCATGCGCAGGGCGCAAAACGCAGGGCGCAAACGCTTTCAGGGCGTGTTAGGACGCGTTTTTGCTAATTTAAGGACGGGAAAATCCGCTTTGCGCCGTGGCGCATGGTCTAAAAGGGTTGAGTTTATTTTCTTAATGAGTTATAGGTGTATTTTGAGAATAAACCAATTAGAGTCTCATCTCCCATTCCCTTTAAGAGCCAGCTGTGTCGCGCCAAGAGCGCATTCGCTATTTACAGGACGTAAAGTAAGTCTAAGTGAAAAAACTGAGCATTTCACAAGCAAACAGTTAAATAGAGCATCTACTGCGTGAGAATGAGAGATAATGGATCTACTTTTTACATTCGCTCTTGGATAGGGAAACCTTTACGCACAGACATTAATTAGTCTATAAATAAATACTTTTGTTTGTTAAGCGCAAATATTCATTTCAAAACTATTTCTAAATTCAGTTCTAATTTCCAGCAAACGAATAAATGAACAATAATAACAAAATGTGCTCAAAAACCTGAGTTATATCCTAAAACACATGCTGTGCCCCATATGGTCTAAAACCTGACAGGTGGGCAAATCTAAGCTTGTTTTTAATGAAACAAATATAAATATGGAAATAATAAATAATACTGCTAATAATAATAACATTATACAAAAGCAAATTGTTATGAATGAACTGTAAAAGCCTCCCGAGTTGAAGAAGGCATAAAAGCAGTGATTTTTCATATTTATGTAGGCTAGAAAATAATGTTTTGTAATATTTTAATCCTTTATATTTATATCCTATATCTATTCTTATTATATCCTATATATATCCTTAATATTTAATTTTTTTCATATGTAAAGATATTTGCCTATTGCTCTCTTGTGCGTATTAAGCAGTGTGTAAGCGTTTAGACCGGGTTTGTTTTGGTCTAATGAAAAATCTATTATAGTTTCTTAAAATAGCAACGCGTCAGCAATGCGCCTAAGAACGCCGCCCTTTTTAGACCAGAACGTCTATGGACGCACATATGAGCGCTAATGCATTTGCTATTTAAATAGCGTAGCGCAACGCCTCAAAACGACTCTTGCGCCAAGCTGAAACTACCAAACGACTATTGCGCTGCGTCTTGCGCCACACTGCACCGGGTGTATGATAGCGCCCAAAATGTTCATAAACTTTATGAAGCCAAGTCAACAAAACTTTTGTGTGGTTTATTCATAAGCTAATTTCGAGATGATCACGTGCATATGATCAACACGGCTGGCTCCTTATTAGCTCCGTAATCTGCCCTATTATATGATTACGGAAGCATTATAAATAATCTGAGTTTTCCACTACAGTTATCTTCGTCATGAAGCTCCCCCCCAACATCCTTCCGCTTTTCTGACAGGGCGACACGGTGGCCTAGTGGCTAGCACTGTTGCCTCACAGCAAGAATACCGCTGGTCCAACCTATCGGGCCGGTTGGTGTTTCTGTGCAGAGTTTGCATGTTCTCCCCGTGTTCGCGTGGGTTTCCCCCGGGTTCCCCCCACCATCCAAAAACATAAACCATAGCCTATCGACTAAAACAAATTATCACCCAATACAACCTAAGTTTACACTACTCACGGCAACAAGTAGGGGAGTTCTCGAGACCTACCTGAGCTCGAACTCCCCTCTCGCCCTTCTAACGGGAGGGAGCCCCAGGTTTGAGGATAGTGTGAGGTAAGCATGAGTGTATTTTTAAAATAGCTTTATTTATCATGGACATCTCAAATGATAAAACTGTACGTCAATTTCCCTTCTTTTTGGATCTTGTTGGCGTTATCGATGTTTGTTTTTCAGGGAAAACAGGCGTATTAGCAAGCTGCCTTTGCACTTCAGACTGTCTCAGTTTAACCTGCAGTAGATTTTCTGTCAGGCGAGTTTCCTTCGTCAGAGACTCCATCATAATCTCTCCTTGCGAACGCAGAAAACTGTGCAGCAGCTCTTCAACCTCCTGCAGGAATAAGAGCACATGACACACACAAAACATGCTTTGTGATTAAATCTTTTTATCCCCAAATGAGTTTTCAAAAGAGCATAATAGAGCACGTGTGTAAGTAGTCACAATAAAACCCTTTTGTTTGCTTCGGCTTGTTTCCCATCAGACAAATGTGAGGGAATAGAGAGGAAACCGGCGGGTCTCGCAAGTAAAAAACCCATTTATTTTCTCCACAGTGAAATTGATTTTCGGCGATAGCGCATAAACCTTTCAGGGCAGACCTACCGCCAGCGCGGAAGCTGTTAAGAGATGATCTATGCTTTTATAGAGGCCACAAGTCCTAGTCTTGTGTGTTCATTTTTATATTGTGGAACTAAAGCGCTTGTGCTCTACAGGGTTAAATAACAGCGCTGTGCTCATTTAATCCATCTTATCTGGTAACTGCTGACAGCCCACAACTCCTAAGATATTAACTGAGAAGTGCTTTATAATGTCTTCAGTATGAGTGTGATAATTGTGTAGTGTGTAATTAGTTAATGTAATTAAATTACATATGCATTGTAAAAGTAATGTAAGTGCTTACTGTTCATTTTTAGGTAATTTAATTAGTGATTCGTGATGTACTTACCTTAAATACTGTACATAAATTCAACATCTATCTATCTATCTATCTATCTATCTATCTATCTATCTATCTATCTATCTATCTATCTATCTGTCTGTCTGTCTGTCTGTCTGTCTGTCTGTCTGTCTGTCTGTCTGTCTGTCTGCCTGCCTGCCTGCCTGTCTATCCGTCTATCCATCCATCCATCCATCTGTGGCAGGAGAGGTAATTAGTTGCCAAGTGTCATTAATTTACGGGTCCTTTTCTCTGCCCTATCACAATACGGCATACGGGCTATAAAAAGGAAGCATTTGCTACCTGGGATGCGTCACTTGATTAGTTGCGGCGCCGTGAGCGCGCGTCGTCACTTCCCACACCTGTTGAGGGCGGTGAGGGGTTCTGATCGGGCTGGAAGTTGCTTCGCCTGAATTGTTTGGCTGCAATCGCCAACGCTAGAACGCGTGTAAGGACTGGAAAAGGTAAGCAAGCGTCTGTCTCATGTTTTGGTTGTCGCGATCGTTTTGGAAACGCTGTGTCCGCTTTTCTCAGCTGCGAGAACCAGATGCGGGTGCGCGACTGTTTGTTGGCTGCGCCGGCTGTTGACTGAAATGTACGTGCTATCTGCCTCTTAAGTGACTGATTG
Source organism: Danio rerio (assembly GCF_052040795.2). Classification (NCBI taxonomy): domain Eukaryota; kingdom Metazoa; phylum Chordata; class Actinopteri; order Cypriniformes; family Danionidae; genus Danio; species Danio rerio. The sequence goes on from NC_141037.1 coordinate 6,757,061, forward strand.
AACCCCGATTCCCTTCGGTGAGCAGTAGGTAGGTGTTTGCATGTAGTTGCAAATGGCTTATAGCAGATTTTGGACTTTATCATGACTATTGATTTATTTGTTCAGGCTGGGTGGCACTCTGCGAGGGGAGCTCCGTCGGGCGCTCCGCATCCGTGTGCGGCTACAGTGCTGTCCTGTTTCCCGTGTTTTTTTTCTGTTTCCTTAGATTTTGTCTTTGTTTTCTTAATTGTTTATCTTTTTGAGTTGTTCTGTTTTTGGTTTACACAAGGACTATTTAACTTATTTTTTTGTTGGTATATTTATTTATCTTCGTTTGTTTGGGTTTTCATTTTCTTTATTGGATAAATCTATATAGTGCGGCTGGATTTATTTGTTTATTTTTATTATTTTGACATTCATCCAGCATGTTTTGATTTTTCCTTACATTTTTGTGTAAATCTTTACTGTTGTATTTTCATTATTGCTTCATTTATTTTCTCTTTAATTAATTTGGTTTAAGATTTAATTGTTTCCTCCCTTTTAAGGTGGAATTTAGTTGCTCTTTCTTTGTTTTCATTTATCAACTTCATTACATTTGTATTTTGTTTATTTAATCATTTACTTGTGTAAACTGATTTATTCTTTTGTTTAATTGCAGGGCAGTGGTCCGACTTTTCGGCTGGTGACAGAGTCAGAGCTCCCTGGGGTGGGAGGCTAATTTTATTGGACATTTTAGAATTTCTCACAGTGTGTAGTGATCACTGTGTGCTGGTTTGTGCGTGTGGGTGCTCCATTTTTACACAGTGGATTGTAGTGGTTTTCACTTGCCTGAAGTATAGCCTGGCCACTTTCCCTAACGCTGGCGAGCTCTGGCCCTGGGGCACCTTCGTAAATTTACAAACTGTCACGTCAATGTCGACATTGGTTTTAATCCTGTTTTTATTTGAGATTTGAAAATAAAGAAATCTATTTTTGTACCGTGCCAATGTCTCTGACTGCAATTTGGTGGAACGAACTTGTGCGTGCCTTTTATATGGGTGGTGCGTGTATTTAAATTCTTTGGGTGAAATTCCCAAGGTGGTATAGTCGGGTAAATCATTAATATTGTCAGATTGGAGGTCTAGCTCCATCAGCCCACCTGCCCCCCCCGCCACACATCCATCCATCACTAACATGCCTGTGTTTTTATTTCTGTAATAAATATGGCTGTCAAGCCAGGATGTTGATGGTTTATTGTGGGTATGTTGTTTACATGAAGAAATCTGTGTCACAAGTTAAACAAAAATTCTAATAAACAATCATATTTCGAATTTAAATAGTTTTTGTCTTGCATTTACATTAATTTTACATTTGAATAGCCAAAGTTACAAATTTCAGTCTTTTAAATGTGATTAATCGCGATTAATTTTCAAACAAAAAGGTGCGATTAATTAGTCATTTTTTAAATTGACTGACAGCACTAATTTATATATATTGTAGCGAGTCGGCTAATACCACGTCGCCCTGGGCACAAATCCACACCAGCTGGAACACTCATCAACCCCGGATCGCTCACAGCTGGACCTCATCAGCCAGGGAGAGATATAAGCCAGCCCCACACAGGAGGAAACTGAGCTTCATTTGCACATGACTCCCTGCGCTAACGCTTGTCTCTCTCTGTCTCTCCCACAGCCGAATCTAGCTCGTGACCGATCCAACACCATACCTCTCACCAGTCTTCACCATCTCCCCGGAGCACTTGAGCACGCACCCTTAAGAAGAGCACTCATTCACCCCTTATACACTTGTAAATAAAGCACCCCCCGGGGCATTGTTTGTAACATCATCTAACTGTGGTTGTGTTTTTTCCTCTGCCTCGCTACAATATATATATATATATAGAATTATTTGCCCCCCAGCATGTCTGATAATGTTTTTTCTTCTGGAGAAAGTCTTATTTGTTTTATTTCGGCTAAAATAAAAGCAGTTATTAATTTTTGAAATACCATTTTAAGGACAAAATAATAAGCCCCTTTAAGCTAACTTTTTTTTTTGACAGTCTACAGAACAAACCATCGTTATACAATAACTTGCCTAATAACCCTAACCTGCCTAGTTAACCTAATTAATCTAGTAAAGTCTTTAAAAGTCACTTTAAGCTGCATAGAAGTGTCTTGAAAAATATCGAGTCAAATATTATTTACTGTCATCACGGCAAATATAAAATAAATCAGTTATTAGTGATGAGTTATTAAAACTATAATGTTTAGAAATGTGTTGAAGAAATCTACTCTCTGTTGAACAGAAATAGGGGAAAAATTAACAGGGATTAAGATTATTATTATTATTCTAATAATTCGGGGGGGCTAATAATTCTGACTTCAACTGTATATATACATACATACAATATATATATATATATATATATATATATATATATATATATATATATATATATATATACATACTTTACAATGAATTTTATAATATAGTAATGTTGATTTATGGTATGTACACTGTAAAAATAATTAGTTAATAAAGTGAGAAACCTGTAACCTGTAAACTTGGAACTGTTAATCTGACTTTATTTATTTTTTAGAATTATAAACAGTTCATTTACTAAATTATAGGGCTTTATTAATAAAGTCAACTAATCATGTTTTACAGTGTATGAAAAATGGTGTCATTGCTTTGAAAATGTTCTTAAGTATAAAAGTCTTTTAATTTAAGTCAAAAGGCCCCTTTCATGGAAATTAATTACTTAAATTTTTACTTTCTATTGGCTAATTGCATTAAGAGATTTGAAAGAGTACTAAGCCAAATAATTAAATTACTTTCCAGACGAAGAAATACACAAATACAAACATACACTCCAAAAATTACCTCTGCTGCTTGTTTAACTACTTTTTCATTTATTTATTTTCTTTCAGCTTAGTCTCTATTTCAAAGGTAACCATCGCGGAATGAACCGCCAACTATTCCAGCATATGGTTTACGCAGCAGATGCCCTTCCATCTTGTCCTTTCATTCGGTTAGCACTGTCGCCTCTAGGCAAGGCAAGGCAAACTTTATTTAAAGAGCAAAATTTTACACAACCGTAGTTGATCCAAAGTGCTTTACAATAAAATAAACTAGACAACAAAACTTAAAAAAACTGGTATTAAAATACAAGGAAATGTATATGTTTAAAAGTAATACTAAAATACAAGTAAAAAATATATATAATAAAAAAAATAATAATAATAAATAAAATGCATGCATCACTCAAAGGCAAGAGAGTAAAAATAAGTCTTTAACTTAGATTTAAAAGCATCCAATGAAGGAGAAATCCTGATGTTCAGAGGGAGACCAGAGCCTTGGGGCTGCAACACAGAAAGCTTGATCACCTTTTGATTTGCAGCGAGACCGAGGGACAGACAAAAGAAACTAGTCATGGGATCTTAATGGTCTACAAGCTGAATAAGGCCTAATAAGTTCACTGACATAGGCCGGGGCAGAATTGTGCACTGCTTTATAAGTGAAAAGAAGGATTTTAAAATCAACTCTGTATTTTATAGGTAGCCATGAGGCGAGGACAGGGGAGATATGATCTCTTTTCTTAGTTCCTGTTATTAATCTGGCGGCTGCATTTTGGACCAACTGTAGCCGAGAGAGTGTTGACTGAGGTAGACCAATGTACAAGGAGTTGCAGTAGTCTAACCAAGAGGAGATTAAAGCATGGGTTACGGCTTCTAAATCTTTTTTAGAAAGAAACGGTTTAAGTTTTGCCACCAATCGAAGCTGGAAAAAGCTGCTCTTCACAACCGCATTTACATGTTTGTCAAACTGCAAGAGTGGCTCAAAGATAACAGCGAGATTTTTGGCGTGATTGTGCAGATTGTCATTTAGGACTCCTAGCTGAGTTTTAAAGAGCCCATATTATACATGAAATAGGGTCATATCTTGGTTGTAAGGGTCTCCAACAACAGTCTAATATGCATGCAAGGTCAAAAAACACTTTTGTGGTCTTATAATCTGCATTTATTTTTACCTAATTATCCCAGCGACTCCTGTATGAATCGTCCAGTGATTAATTTGTTCCCAAACCCCTCCTTAGCGCGAAGCTAATCTGCGCTGATTGGACCGATGACAGTCTGTTGCGATTGGTCAACTGCCTTCAGTCAGAGAGTGAAAAGCCAAACAGCTAATCAGCAATATAAAAGTAATCACAGTTCATACACGCTCGATAGTGTAGGCGTGGATTTTAGCTGCCAGTGGGTCAATGTAAATACAGACGATGGACTTGAAAATACAGACGACTGACTATTTTATTGAGCAAAAACTCCAAAAACAGTTGAGGAGATCTCCTAGCTTCTCATTTTGCTCTTTTCACAGACACACACACACATATTGCACACACACACACACACACACACACACACATATTGCACACACACACACACACACGCACTTAACCCTGCTCCGGACGACAACGCGCGCACACACACACACACACACAAACCTCCGGACGACAGCGCGCGCACACGCACACACAGACACACACACTACTCCTCGTCCACGGAGCTCCGTTAACAAAGCAGCACGCGTCGCGTTTTTAACGTGACTTTGCACGCGATAAGAGAATATAGCCAGTTAACCTGATACAGTACACGCGGTTACAAGTAACAAATCACAACTAAATACATTTGCAAGCTAGAGTCAACGAGGCAACAACTTTAATCGCACGTACTTACACTTGAGAAATGGAGGAAGAAAAATCTATCCTGACGTCCAGCAGTAAGTTACTCTTTACTGATCCTTCCTTTAACAAACGCTGATGAAGTATTCTTTGTAGCATGTAGTTTCCAGAAGTTTCCAGTAGTTTCCAACTGCTTGGCTATAATGCTGAGGTTTCATCTTTGGGTAGAGACTCGATAATATCCATCTGCAGTGTGACTTCAATCGACCGGCATGTTTGTGTGTGTGTGTGTGTGTGTGTGTGTGTGTCTGGGTTTCTGCGTCAGAGGGCGGGCCGCAGGTTTGAAATCTCCCGGGTTTGCGCGTGCACGTGAATAACTTGGTTTCGTTCGTACATCATGGCGAAACACCTAATGAATCGGTATCAAGGCGACTCGTGTGAAGTACTATGAGTCGACTCTTTTATAGATGAATCAACCGTTTTAAACACTGTACACTAACAGATTTAAGCCTTAGCTGGATACTTCACTTCACTTAGAGCTGTGTTACACACTACATGGAGGGGAATTTTCAAAAACCCATAATATGGGCTCTTTAATTGAATCATTTGTAGCAACAGGACCTAATAATAACACTTCTGTTTTATTTTCATTTAGTTGGAGAGAGTTATTTATCATTCAGGTCTTAATGTCGGTTAGGCATATGAAGACTTTCTAATGATAAATCTTTTCCTAGTTTGATTGGAAAATATAGTTGGAGATCGTCAGCATAGTAGCGATAGCTTATGTTATGTTTGTGGAGTATTGAGCTTAAAGGAAGCAAGAGAAAAAAAAGAGGGCCAAGAATAGATCCTTGCGGAACACCACAGTGAATAGGTTTAGGTGGTGGCTAGGCAAGAAAGTTGCTGGTTTGAGTCCCGGCTGGACCAGTTGGCATTTCTAAGAGGAGTTTGCATGTTCTCTCTAAGTTTGCATAGGCTTCCTCCAGGAGCTCCAGTTTACCCCACAGTCCAAAGACATGCACTATAGGTGAATTGAATAAACTAAATTGGGTGTTTCCCAGTACTGGATGGCAGCTGGAAGGGCATCCGCTGCGTAAACCATATGATGGAATAGTTAGCGGTTCATTCTGCTGTGGTGACCCCTGATGAATAATGGGACAAACCGAAGGAAAATGAATGAAGTAACTGCTGTAGAACTCCAGCCTTCACAGTTCAGATCTGTGCTGTAAAATAGCAGAGTTTGCGAGATGCTTTTTTTAGTTCAGTACTGCTGGAAGGCCTGTGGTTTCACATCAGAGCCCATCAGAGACTGACTTTGATGGTTTTTGAAGAGGTAATGGTGTGCCCACAGCTACTGGGCAGCTTAAGACCACAATCCTGTTTTATATTTTACCACTGAGCAGGAATTCAGGTTGCTTCAGGGACACCGTGTACACTTTAAAATTCTTCTTTTTAGTAAAAATGTCAATAAAATACTAAACAATTCTTATAAATACAAATACTAAAATTCTTGTTATAAATCATCATTTTACGGTGTTTACCACAACATTCTTATGTAAAAAAAGACATTGAAAAATACTGTACTGAAAGATTATTTGATATATTACATGTATGGAAAAGTAGTGCTTAATCTTTTTAGTATACTGCAATGTGTATGACTATATAGTGAAAATAAATTATACTGATTATAAACTATGTATCGGATGAAATAATTTAAAGTCAAAAACTAGTATCTTTAAACGTATTGTAGTAGTCATTTTTTACATGCCTTATACATATTTACAAACAAAAATTTTGCTTGCTAATTTAAAGTTAAATATTTGTCACTACTTATAAGGGAAAAATGTTAACTGTCTTTAATATGTATATACAGTTGAATTAATAGCCCCACTTTGATTTTTTTTTTTTATATATTTCCCAATTGAAGTTAAACAGGGCAAGAAAATTTCCGCAGTATGTCTTATAACATTTTTTCTTCTGGAGAAAGGCTTATTTGTTTTATTTTGGCTAGAATAAAAGCAGTTTTAAATTTTTTAAGAACCATTATAGGGACAAAATTATTAGCTACAAAACCCTAACCTGCCTAGTTAACCTAACTAACCTAGCTAAGCCTTTAAATATCACTTTAAGCTGTATAGAAGTGTCTTGAAAAGTATCTAGTCAAATATTAGTTACTGTCATCATGGCAAAGATAAAATAAATCAGTTATTAGAAATTAGTTATTAAAACTAAAATGTTTAAAAATGTGTTGAAAAAATATTCTCTAGGTTTAACAGAAATTGGGGGAAAATTAACAGGGGGCGAATAATTATGACTTCAACTGTATAAATGCACACATATACATTTATACAATTTAAAAATATTTACATATATACTACCTGACAAAAGTCTTGCCATCAATCCCAGTTGTAAAAGCAACAAATAATAAATTGACTTCTAGTTGATCATTTGGAAAAGTAGCAGAAAGTATATTTTTTTTGATGGACCCAAAATTCTCACAGAAATCAGTCAAGTTTGATGAAGGAAAAAATCATGGTTTGGGGTTACATTCAGTATGGTGGTGTGCGAGAGATCTGCAGAGTGGATGGCAACATCAACAGCCTGAGTTATCAGGACATTTGCGCTGCTAACCACAGGAGAGGGCAAATTCTTCTCAGCAGGATAGCGCTCCTCATACTTCAGCCTCCACAGCAAAGTTCCTGAAAGCAAATAAGGTCAAGGTGCTCCAGGATTGGCCAGCCCAGTCACCAGATATGAAGATTATTAAGCATGTCTGGGGTGAGATGGAGGCATTGGAGATGAATCCAAAGAATCTTGATGAACTCAGGGAGTCCTGCAAGAACGCTTTCTTTGCCATTCCAGATGTCTTTATTAATAAGTGATTTGAGTCAGTGCAGAGATGTATGGATGCAGTCCTCCAAGCTCATGATGGAGTCAGACACAATATTCATTCTGTTTCCACTGCAGCATGACTTTATATTCTATACTGGACATTATTTTTGTTTAGTGACAAGACTTTTGCCTAAGCAACGTCAGACTTTACTGTACCAATTAAACAATTAAAAATCAAAGCATGATCATATTTTATTTTGGAAAATAAGTGTAATCTAGAGGCCTTTGCCTTTCATATAAACCCCTTCTGATACCAAATGATCTACAAGAGGTCAAGTTATTATTTGTTGTTTCTGAAACTTGGATAGGTGACAAGACTTTTGTCAGGCAGTGTATAATAATATTTATATAAATAACTAAATATTTTATATACATGTACATCCATATATATGAACTATCTATCTATCTATCC